>NW_017192939.1:0-10043 GCF_001704415.2 Capra hircus
TCAAGTTCAAGTTCAAGTCAAGTGAAGTTCAACGTTCAAGGTCAAGGTCAAGTTCAAAGTCAAAAGTTCAAGGTCAAGGTCAAGGTCAAGTTGAAGTTCAAGGTCAAGGTCAAGTTCAAGCTGAAATTCAATGTCAAGCGTCAAGTTCAAGCTCAACAAGGTCAAGGTCAAAAGGTCAGGTCAAGGTCAAGTTCAGGTCAAGTTCAAGTACAAGGTCAAGGTCAAGTCAACGTCAAGTTCAAGTTCAAGTTCAAAGTCAAGTTCAAGTTCAAGGTAAAGTTCAAGTTCAAGTTGAAGTTCAAGTTCAAGGCCAATGTCAAGTTCAAGTCAAGGTCAAGGTCAAGTTCAAGGCCAATTTCAAGTTCAAAGTCAAGGTCAAGTTCAAGGTCAAGGTCAAGTTCAAGTTCAAGGCAGGGCAAGGCCAAGCCCAAGACCAAGGCAAGGGCAAGGGCAAGGCCAAGGCCCAGGCCAAGGCAAAGGCCAAGGCACCAAAGAGAAGCCCAAACCCCGTAACGCCTGACAAAAGGCAGAAGCCACTAGGCCCCTGTGCAGAGGAAGCCACTGAAGGCAGCAAGGCCACAGAGCTCCCCGACTCCCATTCCCACAGGAAGATGTGAGGATAAAGGGCCTCATCCCAGCACAGCACCCGCTCCCACCACCCCGCAACCCCGGCCCCCGCCCCCGCAGCACGCCCCCTGAAACAACACTGTCTTCCCAGAAAAGAGAACGGAGAAGCCATGTGTGTGCCAAAGGAGCAAGATGAACGAACGATGCCACGCCCTCCGAATTTGGGCACACCTGACGCCTCGGAACCCCGGGCCTGGCCGATGGGTCCCCGCCATTCTCGGGTGGGAGGGGGGTCAACACATTGGCCGAGAGCCCTTGCCCAGGCCACCCGCAAATCCCCTGAGATGTGATCCGACCACAGGGACCGAGGGCAAACGTACCGCTTGAGGTGCTGGAGGAGCCGGACGAAGCCATGGTGGGAGAGGCACACGGGCACGCTGCAGACTGCTGGCCGAGTGGGCGGGGACCCAGCAGCTTAGGACTCTGGAGAACGGGAGGCGTCTCCGCCACCATTGACGTCAATAGGGTTTGGGTGGGTAGATGGAGGGGGCCGCCCCTGGCCTCTTTCCAAGCAGAGACCCTGGACGGAGTCCGGTGGAGCGAGTGGGCTTTTCCCGGGCAGGGCTGAGCCCTGGACCGCCAAGATCCCCATCGGGTGGGCGGGCAGTTCGCGCACTTTGGTTTGTGGCCCTCCCTCGCAGCGGGGGTGGGATCAACCCCGGGTGGATCAATCAGGGGCCCTCAGCAGTGCCAAGGGAGCTCACCGCCCAGGAAACGCCCCAAGGTCCCTTTGAATTGGCCACCAACGCCCCCTTTCCCAGCCTGCCTTGCTCTGGGATTTCCCGCCTTTTCACATTCCACAGGTCCCTGGGCCTCGACTGTCCCCCGCTGGCTCCTCCGAGGCATTCCGGGACACCAGACGCTCTCTCCAGCGCCTCCACCTAGATCCCTCGCTGTCCTCGTCTCCGTTTCCCCCATGCCCCCTCCCCAACTCCTCCGTGGGCTCTTGGCGTCCTTTCCCTACAGCAGTCACAGAGTGCCACCCCCGAGGGCTTTGAGTTGCCTGGAGCCCAAGGCTCCGGCCAGAGACCTGAGGGGCCAACGTCTGGACTGGCAGCTAATGCCATTTGGGGCTTTTCTCACGTGGAGCCTGAGGCCTGCACCTCCGCGGGCAAACCCCCAGCGCGAGTGCCCTGGAGATACCCGCCCAAGGGGACAGTGTACCCCCTACTGTGGGGAAGGAGGTTCCTGTTTTCTCTGCACTGGTTCGACTTTCACGCCGAGGATCGACTCACACCATGATGGCAAGTGGAATAGCCCTGTGGGAAAGCCTCATGGGAAAGACTCCAGGGAAAGCCACAGATTCCTTGATCCACGAGAAAGGAAGCGTGACACTGCTGCTACCACTCGGGAGGAAAGCGCACGTGCATGACCCCACTCGAGCCGAGGACTGACGCCACTTGGGAGACTCCAGAAGTACGCCAAGATCCATGTCAGCACTGGAGAGGAATCCTCAGGTTCTGGTTCCGACTCCACACAAGGTCTTAGGCCCCGGCATCGACGGGAGAGGAATCCTGAGAGGCCCCCTAGCACCTCGCATGGGGACTGGCCTTTCCTGAGGTCACCAGAGCGGGTCCCTGAGGTCTCCGTCGTAACTCGAGAGCACCTGCCGCAACTAGAGAAAATCCAGGAGGTTCCCCCCTCCAGGCGAGATGAGGCCCATTTCCGCTGAGGCATCACGAGGCTAATCACACCTAACCTCTGGAACTTCGAAAGGGTCCTTCACACCCTGGCTGCAAGTCAAGAAGTTCTCCGACATACCCATCTCCACTCGAGAGTAAGCACGAGAGTCCCACCCACATAGAGGAGCCCCGTTTACGCCTCCTAGCTCGAGAGGAGGGATCCTTTCCCAGAGTGGTTGGGAAAGAATTCCCGGCGTTCCCATCCCATCTCAAGAGGAGGCGCACTCCACAGGAAACGCGAGAGGGACTCCAGGTTCGTGCCACCGTTCCCAGAGTCCCCCAGATGTCTTAGTCCATTTCAGGAAAACCAGTTTTCCCTGCACTGCCTCGACTTTCAAGCCGAGGATCGACTCACACCACGGTGGCACGTGGGACTGCGCCTGTGGGAAAGCCTCTTGGGAAAGCCTCGTGGGAAAGCGGAGAGGGAAAGCCACTGATCCCTTCATCCACAAGCGAAGGGAAGCATGATACTGCTGCTACAGATTGGGAGTAAAGCGCACGTACATGTCCCCACTCGACGACGGGGACTGACTCCCCTGGGGAGACTCCAGAAATACCTCAAGATCCATGTCAGCACTAGAGAGGAATCCTCAGGTTCCGGCACTGACTCCACACAAGGTCTTAGGCACCGGCATCGACGGGACAGGAATCCTGAGAGTGCCCGAGCAACTCGCATTGGGGTCTGGCCTTCCTGAGGCCACCAAAGTGGGTGCCTGAGGTCCCCGTCGTTAGTCGAGAGCACTGCCGCAACTCGAGAAAATCCAGGAGGTTCTCCCTAAGGCGAGATGAGGCGCATTTGCGCTGAGGCGTCTCTAGGCTAATCACACTTAACCTCTCCAACTTCCAAGGGTCCTTTCACACCCTTGCTGTAACTCAAGAAGTTCCGCGACATACCCGTCTCCACTTGAGAAGAATAACAAGAATCCCGCCACATCCAGAGGAGCCCGCTTTTCTGCCTCATCGCTCGAGAGGAGGGATCCTTTCCCTGCGTGGACGGGAAAGAATCCCTGCATTCAATCGCATCTCAAGAGGAGGCCCTCTCCACAGGAAAGGCGAGAGGAAGCCAGGGTCGTGCCACCATTCACTGAATCCCCCAGATGTCTCAGTCCATTCCAGGGAAACCTGTTTTCCCTTCACTGCTCGCCTTTCAAGCTGAGGATCGACTCACACCACGGTGGCACGTGGGACAGCCCTGTGGGAAAGCTCGTGGAAAGCCTCGTGGGAAAGCCTTGAGCGAAAGCCACAGATCCCTTGATCCACTCGAAGGGAACCGTGAAACTGCTGATACAGCTCGGGAGGAAAGTGCACGTGCATGCCCCCACTCGAGACGAGGACTGACGCCCCTGAAGAGACTCCAGAAGTACCCAAGTTGCATGTCAGCACTGGAGAGGAATCCTCAGGTTCCGGCACCGACTCCACACAAGGTTTTAGGCCACAGCATCGACGGGAGAGGAATCCCGAGAGGCCCCGAGCAACTCGCATGGGGACTCGCCTTTCCTGAGGCCACCAGAGCGGGTCCCTGAGGTCCCCGTCGAAAGTCGAGAGCACCTGCCGCAACTCGAGAAAATCCAGGAAGTTCTCCCCTCCAGGCGAGATGAGGCCCTTTTCCGATGAGGCGTCCCGAGGCTAATCACACCTAACCTCTGGAACTTCCCAAGGTCCTTCACACCCTTGCTGCAACTCAAGAAGTTCCCCGACATACCCGTCTCCACTCGAGAGGAGCACGAGAGTCCCACCCACATCCAGAGGAGCCCCGTTTCCACCTCCTAGCTCGAGAGGAGGGATCCTTTCCCTGCGTGTTCGGGAAAGAATTCCCGGCGTTCCCGTCGCATCTCAAGAGGAGGCGCTCTCGCACAGGAAAGGCGAGAGGAACTCCAGGGTCGTGCCACCATCCCCTGAGTCCCCCAGATATCTCAGTCCATTCCAGGGAAACCTGTTTTCCCTGCACTGCTCGACTTTCAAGCCGAGGATCGACTCACACCACGGTGGCACGTGGGACAGCCCTGTGGGAAAGCCTCGTGGGAAGCCTCGAGGAAAGCCACAGATACCTTGATCCACGGGAAGGGAAACGTGACACTGCTGCTACAGCTCCGGAGGAAAGCACACGTGCATGCCCCACTCGAGATGAGGACTGACTCCCCTGGGGAGACTCCAGAAGTGCCTCCAAGAACCATGTTGGCACTGGAGAGGAATCCTCAGGTTCCGGCACCGACTCTACATAACGTCTTAGGCCCGGCATCGACGGGAGTGGAATCCCGAGAGACCCCGAGCAACTCGCATGGGAACTGGCTTTCCTGAGGCCACCAGAGCGGGTCCCCGATGTCCCCGTCGTAAGTACAGAGCACCTGCCGAAACTCGAGAAAATCCAAGAGGTTCTACCCTCCAGGCGAGATGAGGCCCATTTACGCTGAGGTGTCTCGAGGCTAATCACACCTAACTTCTGGAACTTCCAAAGGGTCCTTCACAAGCTTATTGAAACTCAAGAAGTTCCCCGACATACCCGTCTCCACTCGAGAGGAAGCACGAGAGTCCCGCCCAATCCAGAGGAGCCCGTTTCCGCATCCTAGCTCGAGAGGAGTGATCCTTTCCCAGGGTGGTCAGGAAAGAATTCCCCGCGTTCCCGTCGCATCTCAAGAGGAGGCGCTCTCCTCAGGAAAGGCGAGAGGAACTCCAGGGTCGTGCAAGCATTCCCTGAGTCCCCAGATGTCTCAGTCCATTCCAGGGAAACCTGTTTTCCCTGCACTGCCTCGACTTTCAAGCCGAGGATCGACTCACACCACCGGTGGCACGTGGGACAGCCCTGTGGGAAAGCCTCGTGGGAAAGCCTCCAGGGAAAGCCACAGATCCCTTGATCCACGCGGAGGGAACCGTGACACTGCTGCTACAGCTCGGGAGGAAATCGCACGTGCATGTCCCCACTCGAGACGAGGACTGGCTCCCCTGGGGAGGTTCCAGAAGTTCCCCAAGATCCATGTCAGCACTGGAGATGAATCCTCAGGTTCCGGCACCGACCCCACACAAGATCTTAGGCCACGGCATCGACGGGAGAGGAATCCCTAGAGGCCCCGAGCAACTCGCATGGGGACTGCCTTTCCTGAGGCCACCAGAGCGGGTCCCTGAGGTCCGCGTCGTATATCGAGAGCACCTGCGCAACTCGAGAAAATCCAGGAGGTTCTCCCCTCCAGGCGAGTTGAGGCCATTTCCGCTGAGGCGTCTCAAGGCTAATCACGTCTAACATCTGGAACTTCCAAAGGGTCTTCACACCTTGCTGCAACTCAAGAATCCCCGACATACGGTATCCACTCGAGAGGAATCACGAGAGTCCCGTCCACATCAGAGGAGCCCGTTCGCTTCCTAGATCGAGAGGAGTGATACTTTCCCTGCGGCGTCGGGAAAGAATTCCCGCGTTCCCGTCACATCACAAGAGGAGGCGCTCTCACCAGGAAGGCGAGAGGAACTCCAGGGTCGTGCCACCATTCCCAGAGTCCCCCAGATGTCTCAGTCCATTCAGGAACCCTGTTTTCCTGCACTGCCTCGACTTTCAAGCGAGGATCCACTCACACCACGGTGGCACGTGGGACAGCCCTGTGGGAAAGTTTGGTGGAAAGCTCGTGGGAAAGCCTCGAGGGAAAGCCACAGATCCTTGATCCACGCGAAGGGAAGCGCGACACTGCTGCTACAGCTCGGGAGGAAAGCACACGTGCATGACCCCACTGGAGACGAGGACTGACTCCCCTGGGGAGACTCCAGAAGTACCCCAAAATCCATGTCGGCACTGGAGAGGAATCCTCAGGTTCCGGCTTCGACTCCACACAAGGTCTTAGGCACCGGCATCGACGGGAGAGGAATCCGAGAGGCCCCCGAGCAACTCGCATGGGACTGGCCTTTCCTGAGGACACCAGAGCGGGTCCCTGAGGTCCCCGTCGTAAGTCGAGAGCACCTGCCGCAACTCGAGAAAATCCAGGAGGTTCTCCCCTCCAGGCGAGATGAGTCCCATTTCCGATGAGGCGTCTCGAGGCTAATCACACCTAACTCCTGGAACTTCCAAAGGGTCCTTCACACCCTTGCTGCAACTCAAGAGGTTCCCCGACATACCCGTCTCACTCGAGAGGAAGCACGAGAGTCCCGCCCACATCCAGAGGAGCCCCCTTTCCTCCTCCTAGCTCGAGAGGAGGGATCCTTTCCCTGCGTGGTGGGGAAAGAATTCCCCGTGTTCCCGTCTCATCTCAAGAGGAGGCGCTCTCCACAGGAAAGGGAGAGGAACTCCAGGGTTGTGCCACCATTCCCAGAGTCGCCCTGATGTCTCAGTCCATTCCAAGGAAACCTGTTTTCCCTGCACTTCTCGACTTTCATGCCGATAATCGACTCACACCACGGTGGCACGTGGACAGCCCTGTGGGAAAGCTCGTGGGAAAGCATCGTGGCAAGCCTTGGGAAAGCCGTAGATCCCTTGATTCACGTGAAGGGAAGCGTGACACTGCTGCTCCAGCTCGGAAGGAAAGCGCACGTGCATTCCCCCACTCGAGACGAGGACTGACTCCCCTGGGGAGACTCCAGAAGTACCCAGAGATCCATGTCGGCACTAGAGAGGAAACCTCAGGTTCGCGGCACCGACTCCACACAAGGTCTTAGGACCGGCATCGACGGGAGAGGAATCCGAGAGGCTCCCGAGCAACTCGCATGGGGACTGGCCTTTCCTGAGGCCACCAGAGCGGGCCTCTGAGGTCCCAGACCTAAGTCGAGAGCACCTGCCGCAACTCGAGAAAATCCAGGAGGTTCTCCCCTCCAGGAGAGATGAGGCCCATTTCCGCTGAGGCGTCTCAAGGCTAATCACACCTAACCTCTGAACTTCCAAAGGGTCCTTCACACCCTTACTACAACTCAGGAAGTTCCCCTACATACCCGTCTCCACTCGAGAGGAAGTACGAATGTCCCGCCCACATCCAGAGGATCCCATTTCCGCCCCTAGCTCGAGAGGAGCGATCCTTTCCCTGCGTGGTCGGGAAAGAATTCCGGCGTTCCCGTCGCATCTCAAGAGGAGGCACTCTCTACGGGAAAGGCGAGAGGAACTCCAGGGTCGTGCCACCATTCATAGAGTCCTCCAGATGTCTAAGTCCCTCAAGGGAAACCTGTTTTCCCTGCACTGTTTCGACTTTCAAGCGAGGGTCGACTCACACCACTGTGCCACGTGGGACAGCCCTGTGGGAAAGCCTCGTGGAAAGCCTCGTGGGAAATCCTCGTGGAAAGCCTCGAGGGAAAGCCTCGAGGGAAAGCCACAGATCCCTTTATCCACGCGAAGGGAAGCAGGACACTGCTGCGACAGCTCGGGAGGAAAGCGCACGTGCATGCCCCCACTCGAGACGAGGACTGACTCCCCTGGGGAGACTCCAGAAGTACCCCAAGATCCATGTCAGCACTGGAGAGGAATCCTCAGGTTCCAGCACCGACTCCACACAAGATCTTAGGCCCCGGCATCGAGGGGAGAGGAATCCCGAGAGGCCCCCGAGCAAATCGCATGGGGACTGGCCTTTCCTGAGGCCACCAGAGCGGGTCCCTGAGGTCCCCGTTGTAAGTCGAGAGCACCTGCCGCAACTCGAGAAAATCCAGGAGGTTCTCCCCTCCAGGCGAGATGAGGCCCATTTCCGCTGAGGCGTCTCAAGACTAATCACACCTAACCTCTGGAACTTCCAAAGGGTCCTTCACACACTTGCTGCAACTCAGGAATATCCCCGACATACCCGTCTCTACTCGAGAGGAAGCACGAGAGTCCCGCCCACATCCAGAGGAGCCCGTTTCCGCCTCCTAGCTCGAGAGGAGGGATCCTTTTCCTGCGTGGTCGGGAAAGAATTCCCCGCGTTCCCGTCGCATCTCAAGAGGAGGCGCTCTCCACAGGAAAGGCGAGAGGAACTCCAGGATCGAGCCACATTCCCAGAGTCCCCGGATGTCTCAGTCCATTCCAGGGAAACCTGTTTTCCCTGCACTGTTTCGACTTTCAAGCGAGGATCGACTCACAGCACGGTGGCACGTGGACAGCCCTGTGGGAAAGCCTCGTGGGAAAGCCTCGAGGGAAAGCCACAGATCCCTTGATCCACGCGAAGGAAAGCGTGACACTGCTGCTACAGCTCGGGAGGAAAGCGCACGTGCACGCCCCCACTCGAGACGAGGACTGAGTCCCCTGGGGAGACTCCAGAAGTACCCCAAGATCCATGTCAGCACTGGAGAGGAATCCTCAGGTTCCGACACCGACTCCACACAAGGTCTGAGGGACCGGCATCGACGGGGAGGAATCCCGAGAGGCCCCGAGCAACTCGCATGGGGACTGGCCTTTCCTGAGGCCACCAGATTGGTCTCTGAGGTCCCCGACCTAAGTCGAGAGCACCTGCCGCAACTCGAGAAAATCCAGGAGGTTCTCCCCTCCAGGAGAGATGAGGCGCATTTCCGCTGGGCATCTCAAGCCTAATCACACCTAACCTCTGGAACTTCCAAAGGGTCCTTCACACCCTTGCTGCAACTCATGAAGTTCCCCGACATACCCGTCTCCACTCGAGAGGAAGCACGAGAGTCCCGCCCACATCCAGAGGAGCCCCGTTTCCGCCTGATAGATCCAGAGAGGGATCGTTTCCCTGCGTGGTCGTGAAAGAATTCCCGGCGTTCCCGGCGCATCTCAAGAGGAGGCGCTCTCCACAGGAAAGGCAAGAGGAACTCGAGAGTCATGCCACCATTCCCAGAGTCCGCCAGAAAATTCCTTGTCGGAATTTTATTGGCCTTCCGCGTAAACCTAGCTATTCAGCCTTTTTCCTCCAGTTAATCTTCTTACTACCCTATAATTTCTTAATCTCATCTTACATTAATAAATACACAAGACTTTCCACGTCATCGCCGTCCATCCGTCGAATTCCCTGGATCCAGCGGGACTGGACCCCGGCACACTGAGATATCTGGGGGACTCTTGGAATGATGGCACGACACTGGAGTTTCTCTCGCCTTTCCTGTGGAGAGCGCCTCCTCATGAGATGCGACGGGAACAACGGGAATTCTTTCCGGAACATACAGGGAAAGGATACCTGACCGCGAGGTACGAGGCGGAAACGGGGCTCCTCTGGATGTGGGCGGGACTCTCGTGCTTCCTCTCGAGTGGAGTCAGGTATGTTGGGGAACTTCTAAGTTGTAGCAAGGGTGTGAAGGACCCTTTGGAAGTTCCAGGGGTTAGGTGTGATTAGCCTCGAGACGCCTGAGTGGAAATGGGCCTCATCTCGCCTGGAGGGGAGAACCTCCTGGATTTTCTCGAGTTGCGGCAGGTGCTCTTGACTTACGACGGGGACCTCAGGGACCCGCTCTGGTGGCCTCAGGAAAGCCAGTCCCCATGCGAGTTGCTCGGGGGCCTCTCGGGATTCCTCTCCCTTCGGCGTCGGGGCCTAAGACCTTGTGTGGAGTCGGTGCCGGAACCTGAGGATTCCTCTCCAGTGCTGACATGCATCTTGCGGTACTTCTGGAGTCTCCTAAGGTGAGTCAGTCCTCGTCTCGAGTGGGGGCATGCACGTTCGCTTTCCTCCCGAGCTGTAGCAGAACTGTCACGCTTCCCTTCGCTTGGATCAAGGGATCTGTGGCTTTCCCTCGAGGCTTTCCCAGGAGGCTTTCCCACGAGGCTTTCCCACAGGCTGTCCCACGTGCCACCGTGGTGTGAGTCGATCCTCGGGTGTCGTGTCGATCCTCGGCTTGAAAGTCGAGCAGTGC
>NW_017192940.1:0-31729 GCF_001704415.2 Capra hircus
TGAGCCTTTCTGGGGCACCAGAGCGGCGTCCCGAGGTCCCACGTCGTAGTCAGAGAGCACCTGACGCAACTCGAGAAATCCAGGAGTTCTCCCCTCAGGCGAGATGAGGCATTTCGCTGAGGCGTCTCGAGGTAATCACACCTAACCCTGGAACTCCAAAGGGTCCTTCACACCCTTGCTGAACTCAAGAAGTTCCCCGACATCACGTCTCCACTCGAGAAGGAAGCACGAGAGTCCGCCCACATCCAGAGGAGCCCCGTTTCCGCCTCCTAGTTCGAGAGGAGGGATCTTTCCGCTGTGGCGGGAAAGATTCCTGGCGTTCCCGTCGCATTCAAGAGGAGGCGTCTCTCACAGGAAAAAGGCGAAGGAACTCCAGGGTCGTGCCACATTCCCAGAGTCCCCCAGATGTTCTCAGTCTATTCAGGGAAACCTGTTTTCCCTGCACTGCTCGACTTTCAAGCCGAGGATCGACTCACACCACGGTGGCACGTGGGACAGCCCTGTGGGAAAGCCTCGTGGGAAAGCCTCTGGGAAAGCCTCGAGGGAAAGCGCAGATCCTTGATCCACGCGAAGGGAAGCGTGACACTGGCTGCTACAGGCTCGGGAGGAAAGCGCACGTGCATGCCCCCACTCGAGACGAGGACTGACTCCCGCTGGGAGACTCCAGAAGTACGCCAAGATCCATGTCAGCACTGGAGAGGAATCCTCAGGTTCCGGCACCTGACTCCACACAAGGTCTTAGGCACCCGGCATCGACGGGAGAGGAATCCCGAGAGGCCCCCCGAGCAACTCGCATGGGGACTGGCCTTTCCTGAGGCCACCAGAGCGGGTCCCTGAGGTCCCTCGTCGTAAGTCGAGAGCACCTGCCGCAACTCGGAAAATCCAGGAGGTTCTCCCTCCAGGCGAGATGAGGCCCATTTCCGCTGAGGCTGTCTCGAGGCTAATCACACCTAACTCTGGAACTTCCAAAGGGTCCTTCACACCTTGCTGCAACTCAAGAAGTTCCCCGACATACCCGTCTCCACTCGAGAGGAAGCACGAGAGTCCCGCCCACATCCAGAGGAGCCCCGTTTCCGCCTCCTAAGCTCGAGAGGAGGGATCCTTCCCTGCGTGGTCGGGAAAGAATTCCGGCGTTCCGTCGCATCTCAAGAGGAGGCGCTCTCCACAGGAAAGGCGAAGAGGAACTCCAGGGTCGTGCCACCATTCCCAGAGTCCCCAGATGTCTCAGTCCATTTCCAGGGAACCTGTTTTCCCTGCACTGCTCGACTTTCAAGCCGAGGATCGACTCACACACGGTGCACGTGGACAGCCCTTGTGGGAAAGCTCGTGGGAAAGCCTCGTGGGAAGCTCGAGGGAAAGCCACAGATCCCTTGATCCACGCGAAGGGAAGCGGACACTGCTGCTACAGCTGGGAGGAAGCGACGTGCATGCCCCCATCGAGACGAGGACTGACTCCCCTGGGGAGACTCCAGGAAGTACCAGATCCATGTCAGCACTGGAGAGGAATCCTCAGGTTCGGCACGACTCCACACAGGTTTAGGCCCAGCATGACGGGAGAGGAATCCCGAGAGCCCCGAGCAACTCGCATGGGGATGGCCTTTCTGAGGCCACAGAGATGGGTCCCTGAGGTCCCCGTCGTAAGTCGAGAGCACCTGCCGCAACTCGAGAAAATCCAGGAGGTTCTCCTTCTCCAGCGAGATGAGGCCATTTCCGCTGAGGCGTCTCGAGGCTAATCACACTAACCTCTGGAACTTCCAAAGGGTCCTTCACACCCTTGCTGCAACTCAGAAGTTCCCCGACATACCCGTCTCCACTCGAGAGGAAGCAGAGAGTCCCGCCACATCCAGAGGAGCCCCGTTTCCGCCTCCTAGCTCGAGAGGAGGGATCTTTCCCTGCGTGGTCGGGAAGAATTCCCGGCGTTCCGGTCGCATCTCAAGAGGAGCGGCTCTCCACAGGAAAGGCGAGAGGAACTCCAGGGTGTGGCCACCATTCCCAGAGTCCCCAGATGTCTCAGTCCATTCCAGGGAAACCTGTTTTTCCCTGCACTGCTTCGACTTTCAAGCCGAGGATCGACTCACACCACTGGTGGCACGTGGACAGCCTGTGGGAAAGCCTCGTGGGAAAGCCTCGTGGGAAAGCCTCGAGGGAAAGCCACAGATCCTTGATCCACGCGAAGGGAAGCTGACACTGCTGCTACAGCTCGGGAGGAAAGCGCACGTGCATGCCCCCACTCGAGACGAGGACTGACTCCCCTGGGGAGACTCCAGAAGTACCCCAAGATCCATGTCAGCACTGGAGAGGAATGCCTCAGGTTCCGGCAACGGACTCCCAACAAGGTCTTAGGCCCCTGGCATCGACGGGAGAGGAATCCGAGAGGCCCCGAGCAACTCGCATGTGGGACTGGCCTTTCCTGAGGCCACCAGAGCGGGTCCCTGAGGTCCCGTCGTAAGTCGAGAGCGACTGCCGACAACTCGAGAAAATCAGGAAGGTTCTCCCCTCCAGGCGAGATGAGGCCCATTTCCGCTGAGGCGTCTCGAGGCTAATCACACCTAACTACTGGAACTTCCAAAGGGTCCTTCACACCCTTGCTGCAACTCAAGAAGTTCCCGACATACCCGTCTCCACTCGAGAGGAAGCACGAGAGTCCCGCCCACATCCTAGAGGAGCCCCGTTTCCGGCCTCCTAGCTCGAGAGGAGGGATCCTTTCCCTGGTGGTTCGGGAAAGAATTCCCGGCGTTCCCGTCGCATCTCAAGAGGAGGCGCTCTCCACAGGAAAGGCGAGAGGAACTCCAGGGTCGTGCCACCATTCCAGAGTCCCCAGATGTCTCAGTCCATTCCAGGGAAACCTGTTTTCCCTGCACTGCCTCGACTTTCAAGCCGAGGATCGACTCACACCACGGTTGGCACGTGGGACAGCCCTGTGGAAAAGCCTCGTGGGAAAGCCTCGTGGGAAAGCTCGAGGAAAAGCCACAGATTCCTTGATCCACGCGAACGGGAAAGCGTGACACTGCTGCTACAGCTCGGGAGGAAAGCGCACGTTGCATGCCCCAATCGAGACGAGGACTGACTCCCTAGGGAGACTCCAGAAGTACCCAAGATCCATGTCAGCAACTGGAGAGGAATGCCTCAGGTTCCGGCACCGACTCACACAAGGTCTTAGGCCCCGGCATCGACGGGAGGAGGAATCCCGAGAGGCCCCCGAGCAACTCGCATGGGGACTGGCCTTTTCCTGAGGCCACCAGAGCGGGTCCCTGATGTCCCCGTCGTAAGTCGAGAGCACCTGTCCGCAACTCGAGAAAATCCAGGAGGTTCGCCCCTCCAGGCGAGATGAGGCCCATTTCCGCTGAGGCGTCTCGAGGCTAATCACACCTAACCTCTGGAACTTCCAAAGGGTCCTTCACACCCTTGGCTGCAACTCAAGAAGTTCCCCGACTATACCGTCTCCACTCGAGAGGAAGCACGAGAGTCCCGCCCACATCCAGAGGAGCCCCGTTTCCGCCTCCTAGCTCGAGAGGAGGGATCCTTTCCTGCGTGGTCGGGAAAGAATTCCCGGCGTTCCCGTCGCATCTCAAGAGGAGGCGCTCTCCACAGGAAAGGCGAGAGGAACTCCAGGGTCGTGGCCACCATTCCCAGAGTCCCCCAGATGTCTCAGTCCATTCCAGGGAAACTGTTTTCCCTGCACTGCCTCGACTTTCAAGCCGAGGATCGATTCACAGCACGGTGGCACGTGGGACAGCCCTGTGGGAAAGCCTCATGGGAAAGCCTCGTGGGAAAGCCTCAGGGAAAGCACAGATTCCTTGATCCACGCGAAGGGAAGCGTGACACTGCTGCTACAGCTCGGGAGGAAAGCGCACGGTGCATGCCCCACTCGAGACGAGGACTGACTCCCCTGGGGAGACTCCAGAAGTACCCCAAGATCCATGTCAGCACTGGAGAGGAATCCTCAGGTTCCGGCACCGACTCCACTACAAGATCTTAGGCCCCGGCATCGACGGGAGAGGAATCCCGAGAGCCGCCGAGCAACTCGCATGGGGACTGGCCTTTCCTGAGGCCACCAGAGCGGGTCCCTGAGGTCCCGTCGTAAGTCGAGAGCACCTGCCGCAACTCGAGAAAATCCAGGAGGTTCTCCCCTCCAGGCGAGATGAGGCCCATTTCCGCTGAGGCGTCTCGAGGCTAATCACACTAACCTCTGGAACTTCCAAAGGGTCCTTCACACCCTTGCTGCAACTCAAGAAGTTCCCCGACATACCCGTCTCCACTCGAGAGGAAGCACGAGAGTCCCGCCCACATCCAGAGGAGCCCCGTTTCCGCCTCCTAGCTCGAGAGGAGGGATCCTTTCCCTGCGTGGTCGGGAAAGAATTCCCGGCGTTTCCGTCGCATCTCAAGAGGAGGCGCTCTCCACAGGAAAGGCGAGAGGAACTCCAGGGTCGATGCCACCATTCCCAGAGTCCCCCAGATGTCTCAGTCCATTCCAGGGAAACCTGTTTTCCCTGCACTGCCTCGACTTTCAAGCCGAGGATCGACTCACACCACGGTGGCACGTGGGACAGCCCTGTGGGAAAGCCTCGTGGGAAAGCCTCGTGGGAAAGCCTCGAGGGAAAGCCACAGATCCTTGATCCACGCGAAGGGAAGCGTGACACTGCTGCTACAGCTCGGGAGGAAAGCGCACGTGCATGCCCCCACTCGAGACGAGGACTGACTCCCGTGGGAGACTCCAGAAGTACCCCAAGATCCATGTCAGCACTGGAGAGGAATCCTCAGGTTCCGGCACCGTACTCCACACAAGATCTTAGGCCCGGCATCGACGGGAGAGGAATCCCGAGAGGCCCCCGAGCAACTCGCATGGGGACTGGCCTTTCCTGAGGCCACCAGAGCGGGTCCCTGAGGTCCCCGTCGTAAGTCGAGAGCACCTGCCGCAACTCGAGAAAATCCAGGAGGTTCTCCCCTCCAGGCGAGATGAAGGCCCATTTCCGCAGGAGGCGTCTCGAGGCTAATCACACCTAACCTACTGGAACTTCCAAAGGGTCCTTTCACACCCTTGCTGCAACTCAAGAAGTTCCCCGACATACCCGTCTCCACTCGAGAGGAAGCACGAGAGTCCCGCCCACATCCAGAGGAGCCCCGTTTCCGCCTCCTAGCTCGAGAGGAGGGATCCTTTCCCTGCGTTTCGGGAAAGAATTCCCGGCGTTCCCGTCGCATCTCAAGAGGAGGCGCTCTCCACAGGAAAGGCGAGAGGAACTCCAGGGTCGTGCCACCATTCCCATGAGTCCCCCAGATGTCTCAGTCCATTCCAGGGAAACCTGTTTTCCCTGCACTGCCTCGACTTTCAAGCCGAGGATCGACTCACACCACGGTGGCACGTGGGACAGCCCTGTGGGAAAGCCTCGTGGGAAAGCCTCGTGGGAAAGCCTCGAGGGAAAGCCACAGATCCCTTGATCCACGCGAAGGGAAGCGTGACACTGCTGCTACAGCTCGGGAGGAAAGCGCACGTGCATGCCCCCACTCGAGACGAGGACTGACTCCCCTGGGGAGACTCCAGAAGTACCCCAAGATCCATGTCAGCACTGGAGAGGAATCCTCAGGTTCCGGCACCGGACTCCACACAAGGTCTTAGGCCCCGGCATCGACGGGAGAGGAATCCCGAGAGGCCCCCGAGCAACTCGCATGGGGACTGGCCTTTCCTGAGGCCACCAGAGCGGGTCCCTGAGGTCCCAGTCGTAAGTCGAGAGCACCTGCCGCAACTCGAGAAAATCCAGGAGGTTCTCCCCTCCAGGCGAGATGAGGCCCATTTCCGCTGAGGCGTCTCGAGGCTAATCACACCTAACCTCTGGAACTTCCAAAGGGTCCTTCACACCCTTGCTGCAACTCAAGAAGTTCCCGACATACCCGTCTCCACTCGAGAGGAAGCACGAGAGTCCCGCCCACATCCAGAGGAGCCCCGTTTCCGCCTCCATAGCTCGAGAGGAGGGATCCTTTCCCTGCGTGGTCGGGAAAGAATTCCCGGCGTTCCCGTCGCATCTCAAGAGGAGGCGCTCTCCACAGGAAAGGCGAGAGGAACTCCAGGGTCGTGCCACCATTCCAGAGTCCCCAGATGTCTCAGTCCATTCCAGGGAAACCTGTTTTCCCTGCACTGCCTCGACTTTCAAGCCGAGGATCGACTCACACCACGGTGGCACGTGGGACAGCCCTGTGGGAAAGCCTCGTGGGAAAGCCTCGTGGGAAAGCCTCGAGGGAAAGCCACAGATCCCTTGATCCACGCGAAGGGAAGCAGTGACACTGCTGCTACAGCTCGGGAGGAAAGCGCACGTGCATGCCCCCACTCGAGACGAGGACTGACTCCCCTGGGGAGACTCCAGAAGTACCCCAAGATCCATGTCAGCACTGGAGAGGAATCCTCAGGTTCCGGCACCGACTCCACACAAGGTCTTAGGCCCCGGCATCGACGGGAGAGGAATCCCGAGAGGCCCCGAGCAACTCGCATGGGGACTGGCCTTTCCTGAGGCCACCAGAGCGGGTCCCTGAGGTCCCGTCGTAAGTCGAGAGCACCTGCCGCAACTCGAGAAAATCCAGGAGGTTCTCCCTCCAGGCGAGATGAGGCCCATTTCCGCTGAGGCATCTCGAGGCTAATCACACCTAACTCTGGAACTTCCAAAGGGTCTTCACACCCTTGCTGCAACTCAAGAAGTTCCCCGACATACCCGTCTCCACTCGAGAGGAAGCACGAGAGTCCCGCCCACATCCAGAGGAGCCCCGTTTCCGCCTCCTAGCTCGAGAGGAGGGATCCTTTCCCTGCGTGGTCGGGAAAGAATTCCCGGCGTTCCCAGTCGCATCTCAAGAGGAGGCGCTCTCCACAGGAAAGGCGAGAGGAACTCCAGGGTCGTGCCACCATTCCCAGAGTCCCCCAGATGTCTCAGTCCATTCCAGGGAAACCTGTTTTCCCTGCACTGCCTCGACTTTCAAGCCGAGGATCGACTCACACCACGGTGGCACGTGGGACAGCCCTGTGGGAAAGCCTCGTGGGAAAGCCTCGTGGGAAAGCCTCGAGGGAAAGCCACAGATCCCTTGATCCACGCGAAGGGAAGCGTGACACTGCTGCTACAGCTCGGGAGGAAAGCGCACGTGCATGCCCCACTCGAGACGAGGACTGACTCCCCTGGGGAGACTCCAGAAGTACCCCAAGATCCATGTCAGCACTGGAGAGGAATCCTCAGGTTCCGGCACCGACTCACACAAGGTCTTAGGCCCCGCATCGACGGGAGAGGAATCCCGAGAGGCCCCGAGCAACTCGCATGGGGACTGGCCTTTCCTGAGGCCACCAGAGCGGGTCCCTGAGGTCCCCGTCGTAAGTCGAGAGCACCTGCCGCAACTCGAGAAAATCCAGGAGGTTCTCCCCTCCAGGCGAGATGAGGCCCATTTCCGCTGAGGCGTCTCGAGGCTAATCACACCTAACTCTGGAACTTCCAAAGGGTCCTTCACACCCTTGCTGCAACTCAAGAAGTTCCCCGACATACCCGTCTCCACTCGAGAGGAAGCACGAGAGTCCCGCCCACATCCAGAGGAGCCCCGTTTCCGCCTCCTAGCTCGAGAGGAGGGATCCTTTCCCTGCGTGGTCGGGAAAGAATTCCCGCGTTCCGTCGCATCTCAAGAGGAGGCGCTCTCCACAGGAAAGGCGAGAGGAACTCCAGGGTCGTGCCACCATTCCCAGAGTCCCCCAGATGTCTCAGTCCATTCCAGGGAAACCTGTTTTCCCTGCACTGCCTCGACTTTCAAGCCGAGGATCGACTCACACCACGGTGGCACGTGGGACAGCCCTTGTGGGAAAGCCTCGAGGGAAAGCCTCGTGGGAAAGCCTCGAGGGAAAGCCACAGATCCCTTGATCCACGCGAAGGGAAGCGTGACACTGCTGCTACAGCTCGGGAGGAAAGCGCACGTGCATGCCCCCACTCGAGACGAGGACTGACTCCCCTGGGGAGACTCCAGAAGTACCCCAAGATCCATGTCAGCACTGGAGAGGAATCCTCAGGTTCCGGCACCGACTCCACACAAGGTCTTAGGCCCGGCATCGACGGGAGAGGAATCCCGAGAGGCCCCCGAGCAACTCGCATGGGGACTGGCCTTTCCTGAGGCCACCAGAGCGGGTCCCTGAGGTCCCCGTCGTAAGTCGGAGAGCACCTGCCGCAACTCGAGAAAATCCAGGAGGTTCTCCCCTCCAGGCGAGATGAGGCCCATTTCCGCTGAGGCGTCTCGAGGCTAATCACACCTAACCTCTGGAACTTCCAAAGGGTCCTTCACACCCTTGCTGCAACTCAAGAAGTTCCCCGACATAACCCGTCTCCACTCGAGAGGAAGCACGAGAGTCCCGCCCACATCCAGAGGAGCCCCGTTTCCGCCTCCTAGCTCGAGAGGAGGGATCCTTTCCCTGCGTGGTCGGGAAAGAATTCCCGGCGTTCCCGTCGCATCTCAAGAGGAGGCGCTCTCCACAGGAAAGGCGAGAGGAACTCCAGGGTCGTGCCACCATTCCCAGAGTCCCCCAGATGTCTCAGTCCATTCCAGGGAAACCTGTTTTCCCTGCACTGCCTCGACTTTCAAGCCGAGGATCGACTCACACCACGGTGGCACGTGGGACAGCCCTGTGGGAAAGCCTCGTGGGAAAGCCTCGTGGGAAAGCCTCGAGGGAAAGCCACAGATCCTTGATCCACGCGAAGGGAAGCGTGACACTGCTGCTACAGCTCGGGAGGAAAGCGCACGTGCATGCCCCACTCGAGACGAGGACTGACTCCCTGGGGAGACTCCAGAAGTACCCCAAGATCCATGTCAGCACTGGAGAGGAATCCTCAGGTTCCGGCACCGACTCCACACAAGGTCTTAGGCCCCGGCATCGACGGGAGAGGAATCCCGAGAGGCCCCGAGCAACTCGCATGGGGACTGGCCTTTCCTGAGGCCACCAGAGCGGGTCCCTGAGGTCCCCGTCGTAAGTCGAGAGCACCTGCCGCAACTCGAGAAAATCCAGGAGGTTCTCCCCTTCCAGGCGAGATGAGGCCCATTTCCGCTGAGGCGTCTCGAGGCTAATCACACCTGAACCTCTGGAACTTCCAAAGGGTCCTTCACACCCTTGCTGCAACTCAAGAAGTTCCCCGACATACCCCGTCTCCACTCGAGAGGAAGCACGAGAGTCCCGCCCACATCCAGAGGAGCCCCGTTTCCGCCTCCTAGCTCGAGAGGAGGGATCCTTTCCCTGCGTGTGTCGGGAAAGAATTCCCGGCGTTCCCGTCGCATCTCAAGAGGAGGCGCTCTCCACAGGAAAGGCGAGAGGAACTCCAGGGTCGTGCCACCATTCCCAGAGTCCCCAGATGTCTCAGTCCATTCCAGGGAAACCTGTTTTCCCTGCACTGCCTCGACTTTCAAGCCGAGGATCGACTCACACCACGGTGGCACGTGGGACAGCCCTGTGGGAAAGCCTCGTGGGAAAGCCTCGTGGGAAAGCCTCGAGGGAAAAGCCACAGATCCCTTGATCCACGCGAAGGGAAGCGTGACACTGCTGCTACAGCTCGGGAGGAAAGCGCACGTGCATGCCCCCACTCGAGACGAGGACTGACTCCCCTGGGGAGACTCCAGAAGTACCCCAAGATCCATGTCAGCACTGGAGAGGAATCCTCAGGTTCCGGCACGGACTCCACACAAGGTCTTAGGCCCCGCATCGACGGGAGAGGAATCCCGAGAGGCCCCCGAGCAACTCGCATGGGGACTGGCCTTTCCTGAGGCCACCAGAGCGGGTCCCTGAGGTCCCCGTCGTAAGTCGAGAGCACCTGCCGCAACTCGAGAAAATCCAGGAGGTTCTCCCCTCCAGGCGAGATGAGGCCCATTTCCGCTGAGGCGTCTCGAGGCTAATCACACCTAAACTCTGGAACTTCCAAAGGGTCCTTCACACCCTTGCTGCAACTCAAGAAGTTCCCCGACATACCCGTCTCCACTCGAGAGGAAGCACGAGAGTCCCGCCCACATCCAGAGGAGCCCCGTTTCCGCCTCCTAGCTCGAGAGGAGGGATCCTTTCCCTGCGTGGTCGGGAAAGAATTCCCGGCGTTTCCCGTCGCATCTCAAGAGGAGGCGCTCTCCACAGGAAAGGCGAGAGGAACTCCAGGGTCGTGCCACCATTCCCAGAGTCCCCAGATGTCTCAGTCCATTCCAGGGAAACCTGTTTTCCCTGCACTGCCTCGACTTTCAAGCCGAGGATCGACTCACACCACGGTGGCACGTGGGACAGCCCTGTGGGAAAGCCTCGTGGGAAAGCCTCGTGGGAAAGCCTCGAGGGAAAGCCACAGATCCCTTGATCCACGCGAAGGGAAGCGTGACACTGCTGCTACAGCTCGGGAGGAAAGCGCACGTGCATGCCCCCACTCGAGACGAGGACTGACTCCCCTGGGGAGACTCCAGAAGTACCCCAAGATCCATGTCAGCACTGGAGAGGAATCCTCAGGTTCCGGCACCGACTCCACACAAGGTCTTAGGCCCGGCATCGACGGGAGAGGAATCCCGAGAGGCCCCGAGCAACTCGCATGGGGACTGGCCTTTCCTGAGGCCACCAGAGCAGGGTCCCTGAGGTCCCGTCGTAAGTCGAGAGCACCTGCCGCAACTCGAGAAAATCCAGGAGGTTCTCCCCTCCAGGCGAGATGAGGCCCATTTCCGCTGAGGCGTCTCGAGGCTAATCACACCTACCTCTGGAACTTCCAAAGGGTCCTTCACACCCTTGCTGCAACTCAAGAAGTTCCCCGACATACCCGTCTCCACTCGAGAGGAAGCACGAGAGTCCCGCCCACATCCAGAGGAGCCCCGTTTCCGCCTCCTAGCTCGAGAGGAGGGTTCCTTTCCCTGCGTGTTCAGGAAAGAATTCCTGGCCTTCCCATCGCAGCTCAAGAGGGGCGCTCTCTACAGGAAAGGCGAGAGGAACTCCAGGGTCGTGCCACCGATTCCCAGAGTCCCCCAGATGTCTCAGTCCACTCCAGGGAAACGTGTTTTCCTTGCACTGCCTCGACTTTCAAGCCGAGGAATGACTCACACCACGGTGGCACGTTGGACAGCCATTTGGGAAAGCCTCGTGGGAAAGCCTCGTGGGAAAGACTCGGGGAAAGCCACAGATTCCTTCATCCACGCGAAGGGAAGCGTGACACTACAGCTACAGCTCGGGAGGAAAGCGCACGTGCATGCCCCAACTCGAGACGAGGACTGACTCCCCTTAGGGAGACTCCAAAAGTACCCCAGGAACCATGTCAGCACTGGAGTGGAATCCTCCGGTTCCTGCACCGACTCTACACAAGGTCTTAGGCCCCAGCATCGACGGGAGAGGAATCCCGAGAGGCCCCATGCAACTAGCATGGGGACTGGCCTTTCCTGAGGCCACCAGAGCGGGTCCCAGAGGTCCCCGTCGTAAGTCGAGAGCACCTGCCGCAACTCGAGAAAATCCAGGAGGTTCTCCCTTCCAGGCGAGATGAGGCCCATTTCCGGTGAGGCGTCTCGAGGCTAATCACACCGAACATCTGGAATTTCCAAAGGGTCCTTCACACCCTTGCTGCAACTCAAGAAGTTCCCCGACATACCCGTCTCCACTCGAAAGGAAGCACGAGAGTCCGGCCCACATCCAGAGGAGCCCCGTTTCCGCCTCCTAGCTCGAGAGGAGGGATCCTTTCCCTTCGTGTTCGGGAAAGAATTCCCGACGTTTCCGTCGCATCTCAAGAAGAGGCGCTCTCCACAGGAAAGGCGAGAGGAACTCCAGGGTCGTGCCACCATTCCCAGAGTCCCTCAGATGTCTCAGTCCAATTCAGTGAAACCTTTTTTCCCTGCACTGCCTCGACTTTCAAGCCGAGGATCGACTCTCACCACGGTGGCACGTGGGACAGCCTTGTGGGAAAGACTCGAGGGAAAGCCTCGTGGGAAAGCCTCGAGGGAAAGCCACAGATCCCTTGATCCACGCGAAGGGAAGCCTGACACTGCTGCTATAGCTGGGGAGGAAAGCGCACGTGCATGCCCCCACTCGAGACGAGGACTGACTCCCCAGGGGAGACTCAGGACGTACCCCAAGATCCATGTCAGGACTGGAGAGGAATCCTCAGGTTCCGGCACCGACTCCACACAAGGTCTTAGGCCCGGCATCGACAGGAGAGGAATCCCGAGAGGCCCCCGAGCAACTCGCATGGGGAATGGCCTTTCCTGAGGCCACCAGAGCATGTCCCTGAGGTCCCCGTCGTAAGTGGAGAGAAACTGGCTGCAACTCGAGAAAATCCAGAAGGTTCTCCCCTCCAGGCGAGATGAGGCCCATTTCCAATGAGGCCTCTCGAGGCTAATCACACCTAACCTCTGGAACTTCCAAAGGGTACATCACCCACTTGTTGCAACTCAAGAAGTTCCCCGACATAACCGTCTCCACTTGAGAGAAAGCTCGAGCCTCCCGCCGACATCCAGAGGAGCCCCGTTTCCGCCTCCTAG
The DNA here is from genome assembly GCF_001704415.2 of Capra hircus. Taxonomy (NCBI): domain Eukaryota; kingdom Metazoa; phylum Chordata; class Mammalia; order Artiodactyla; family Bovidae; genus Capra; species Capra hircus. The sequence continues at coordinate 12,478 of NW_017192940.1, forward strand.
CTCGAGAGGAGGGATCCTTTCCCTGCGTGTTCGGGAAAGAATTCCCGGCGTTTCCATCGCATCTCAAGAGGAGGCGCTCTCCACAGGAAAGGCGAGAGGAACTCCAGGGTCGAGCCACCATACACAGAGTCCCCCAGATGTCTCAGTCCATTCCAGGGAAACCAGTTTTCCCTGCACTGCCTCGACTTTCAAGCCGAGGATCGACTCACACCACGGTGGCACGTGGGACAGCCCTGTGGGAAAGCCTCGTGGGAAAGCCTCCTGCAAAAACCTCGATGAAAGCCACAGATTTCTTCATCCACGCGAAGGGAAGCATGACACTGCTGCTACAGCTCGGGAGGAAAGTGCACGTGCATGACCTAAGTCGAGACGAGGACTGAATCCCCGGTGGAGACTCCAGAAGTACCCCAAGATCCATGTCAGCACTGGAGAGGAATCCTCAGGTTCCGGCACCGTCTCCACACAACGTCTTAGGCCCCGGCATCGACGGGAGAGGAATCCCGAAGGGCCCCCTAGCAACTCGCATGGGGACTGGCCTTTCCTGAGGCCACCAGACCAGGTCCCTGAGGTCCTCGTCTTAAGTCGAGAGCACCTGTGGCAACTCTAGAAAATCCAGGAGGTTCTCCCCTCCAGGCGAGATGAAGCCCATTTCCGCGGAGGCGTCTCGAGGCTAATCAACCTGGCCTCTGGAACTTCCAAAGGGTCTTTCACACCCTTGCTGCAGCTCAAGAAGTTCCCCGACGTACCCCTCTCCACTCGAGAGGAAGAACGAGAGTCCTGCCCACATCCAGAGAAGCCCCGTTTCCGCCTCATAGATCGAGAGGTGGAATCCTTTCCCTGCGTTGTCGGGAAAGAATTCCCGGCGTTCCGGTCGCATCTCAAGAGGAGGCGGTCTCCACAGGAAACACGAGGGGATCTCCAGGGTCGTGACACCATTCCCTGAGTGCCAGAGATTTCTCAGTCCATTCCAGGGAAACCTGTTTTCCCTGCACTGCCTCGAATTTCAAGCCGAGGATCCACTCACACCACGGTGGCACGTGGGACAGCCCTGTGTGAAAGCCTCGTGGGAAAGCCTCGTGGGAAAGCCTCGAGGAAAAGCCACAGATCCCTTGATCCACGCAAAGGGAAGTGTGACACTGCTGCTACAGCTCGGGAGGAAAGCGCACGTGCATGCCCCCACTCGAGACGAGGACTGACTCCCCTGGGGAGACTCCAGAAGTACCCCAAGACCATGTCAGCACTGGAGAGGAATCCTCAGGTTCCGGCACGGACTCCACAAAGATCTTAGGCCCCGTCATTGACGGGAGAGGAATCCCGAAAGGCCCCGGAGCAACTCGCATGGGGACTGGCCTTTCCTGAGGCCACCAGAGCGGGTCCCTGAGGTCCCCATTGTAAGTCGAGAGCACCTGCCGCACCTCGAGAAAATCCAGGAGGTTCTCCCTTCCAGGCGAGATTAGGCCCATTTCCGCTGAGGCATCTCGAGGCTAATCACACCTAAACTCTTGACTTTCCAAAGGGTCCTTCACACCCTTGCTGCAACTCAAGAAGTTCCCCAACATACCCGTCTCTACTGGAGAGGAAGCACGAGAGTCCCGCCCTCATCCAGAGGAGCCCCGTTTCCGCCTCATAGCTCGAGAGCAGGGATATTTCCCTGCGTGGTTGGGAAAGAAATCCCGGCGTTCCCGTCGCATCTCAAGAGGAGGTGCTCTCCACAGGAAAGGCGAGAGGAACTCCAGGGTCGTGCCACCATTCCCAGAGTCCCCCAGATGTCTCAGTCCATTCCAGGGAAACCTGTTTTCCCTGCACTGCCTCGACTTTCAAGCCGAGGATCGACTCACACCAAGGTGGCACGTGGGACAGCCCTGTGGGAAAGCCTCGAGGGAAAGCCTCGTGGGAAAGCCTCGAGGGAAAGTTGCAGATCCCTTGATCCACGCGAAGGGAAGCATGACACTGCTGCTACATCTCGGGAGGAAAGCGCACGTGCATGCCCCCACTTGAGACGAGGACTGACTCCCCTGGGGCGACTCCAGCCGTACCCCAAGATCCATGTCAGCACTGGAGAGGAATCCTCAGGTTCCGGCACCTACTCCACACAAGGTCTTAGGCCCCGGCATCGACGGGAGAGGAATCCCGAGAGGCCCCCGAGCAACTCGCTTGGGGACTGGCCTTTCCTGAGGCCTACCGGAGCGGGTCCGTGAGGTCCCTGTCGTAAGTCGAGAGCACCTGCCACAACTCGAGAAAATCCAGGAGGTTCTCCCCTCCAGGCGAGATGAGGCCCATTTCCGCTGAGGCATCTCGAGGCTAATCACACCTAACGTCTGGAACTTACAAAGGGTCCTTCACACCCTTGCTGCAACTCAAGAAGTTCCCCGACATACCCGTCTCGACTCGAGAGGAAGCACGAGAGTCCCGCCCACATCCAGAGGAGCCCCGTTTCCGCCTCCTAGCTCGAGAGGAGGGTTCCTTTCCCTGCGTGTTAAGGAAAGAATTCCTGGCCTTCCCATCGCAGCTCAAGAGGGGGCGCTCTCTACAGGAAAGGCGAGAGGAACTCCAGGGTCGTGCCACGATTCCCAGAGTCCCCCAGATGTCTCAGTCCACTCCAGGGAAACGTGTTTTCCTTGCACTGCCTCGACTTTCAAGCCGAGGAATGACTCACACCACGGTGGCACGTTGGACAGCCATTTGGGAAAGCCTCGTGGGAAAGCCTCGTGGGAAAGACTCGGGGGAAAGCCACAGATTCCTTCATCCACGCGAAGGGAAGCGTGACACTACAGCTACAGCTCGGGAGGAAAGCGCACGTGCATGCCCCAACTCGAGACGAGGACTGACTCCCTTAGGGAGACTCCAAAAGTACCCCAGGAACCATGTCAGCACTGGAGTGGAATCCTCCGGTTCCTGCACCGACTCTACACAAGGTCTTAGGCCCCAGCATCGACGGGAGAGGAATCCCGAGAGGCCCCATGCAACTAGCATGGGGACTGGCCTTTCCTGAGGCCACCAGAGCGGGTCCCAGAGGTCCCCGTCGTAAGTCGAGAGCACCTGCCGCAACTCGAGAAAATCCAGGAGGTTCTCCCTTCCAGGCGAGATGAGGCCCATTTCCGGTGAGGCGTCTCGAGGCTAATCACACCGAACATCTGGAATTTCCAAAGGGTCCTTCACACCCTTGCTGCAACTCAAGAAGTTCCCCGACATACCCGTCTCCACTCGAAAGGAAGCACGAGAGTCCGGCCCACATTCCAGAGGAGCCCCGTTTCCGCCTCCTAGCTCGAGAGGAGGGATCCTTTCCCTTCGTGTTCGGGAAAGAATTCCCGACGTTTCCGTCGCATCTCAAGAAGAGGCGCTCTCCACAGGAAAGGCGAGAGGAACTCCAGGGTCGTGCCACCATTCCCAGAGTCCCTCAGATGTCTCAGTCCAATTCAGTGAAACCTTTTTTCCCTGCACTGCCTCGACTTTCAAGCCGAGGATCGACTCTCACCACGGTGGCACGTGGGACAGCCTTGTGGGAAAGACTCGAGGGAAAGCCTCGTGGGAAAGCCTCGAGGGAAAGCCACAGATCCCTTGATCCACGCGAAGGGAAGCCTGACACTGCTGCTATAGCTGGGGAGGAAAGCGCACGTGCATGCCCCCACTCGAGACGAGGACTGACTCCCCAGGGGAGACTCAGGACGTACCCCAAGATCCATGTCAGGACTGGAGAGGAATCCTCAGGTTCCGGCACCGACTCCACACAAGGTCTTAGGCCCCGGCATCGACAGGAGAGGAAACCCGAGAGGCCCCCGAGCAACTCGCATCGGGGAATGGCCTTTCCTGAGGCCACCAGAGCATGTCCCTGAGGTCCCCGTCGTAAGTGGAGAGAAACTGCTGCAACTCGAGAAAATCCAGAAGGTTCTCCCCTCCAGGCGAGATGAGGCCCATTTCCAATGAGGCCTCTCGAGGCTAATCACACCTAACCTCTGGAACTTCCAAAGGGTACATCACCCACTTGTTGCAACTCAAGAAGTTCCCCGACATAACCGTCTCCACTTGAGAGAAAGCTCGAGCCTCCCGCCGACATCCAGAGGAGCCCCGTTTCCGCCTCCTAGCTCGAGAGGAGGGATCCTTTCCCTGCGTGTTCGGGAAAGAATTCCCGGCGTTTCCATCGCATCTCAAGAGGAGGCGCTCTCCACAGGAAAGGCGAGAGGAACTCCAGGGTCGAGCCACCATACACAGAGTCCCCCAGATGTCTCAGTCCATTCCAGGGAAACCAGTTTTCCCTGCACTGCCTCGACTTTCAAGCCGAGGATCGACTCACACCACGGTGGCACGTGGGACAGCCCTGTGGGAAAGCCTCGTGGGAAAGCCTCCTGCAAAAACCTCGATGAAAGCCACAGATTTCTTCATCCACGCGAAGGGAAGCATGACACTGCTGCTACAGCTCGGGAGGAAAGTGCACGTGCATGACCTAAGTCGAGACGAGGACTGAATCCCCGGTGGAGACTCCAGAAGTACCCCAAGATCCATGTCAGCACTGGAGAGGAATCCTCAGGTTCCGGCACCGTCTCCACACAACGTCTTAGGCCCCGGCATCGACGGGAGAGGAATCCCGAAGGGCCCCCTAGCAACTCGCATGGGGACTGGCCTTTCCTGAGGCCACCAGACCAGGTCCCTGAGGTCCTCGTCTTAAGTCGAGAGCACCTGTGGCAACTCTAGAAAATCCAGGAGGTTCTCCCCTCCAGGCGAGATGAAGCCCATTTCCGCGGAGGCGTCTCGAGGCTAATCAACCTGGCCTCTGGAACTTCCAAAGGGTCCTTCACACCCTTGCTGCAACTCAAGAAGTTCCCCGACGTACCCCTCTCCACTCGAGAGGAAGCACGAGAGTCCTGCCCACATCCAGAGAAGCCCCGTTTCCGCCTCATAGATCGAGAGGTGGAATCCTTTCCCTGCGTGGTCGGGAAAGAATTCCCGGCGTTCCGGTCGCATCTCAAGAGGAGGCGTCTCCACAGGAAACACGAGGGGATCTCCAGGGTCGTGACACCATTCCCTGAGTGCCAGAGATTTCTCAGTCCATTCCAGGGAAACCTGTTTTCCCTGCACTGCCTCGACTTTCAAGCCGAGGATCCACTCACACCACGGTGGCACGTGGGACAGCCCTGTGTGAAAGCCTCGTGGGAAAGCCTCGTGGGAAAGCCTCGAGGAAAAGCCACAGATCCCTTGATCCACGCAAAGGGAAGTGTGACACTGCTGCTACAGCTCGGGAGGAAAGCGCACGTGCATGCCCCCACTCGAGACGAGGACTGACTCCCCTGGGGAGACTCCAGAAGTACCCCAAGACCATGTCAGCACTGGAGAGGAATCCTCAGGTTCCGGCACGGACTCCACAAAGATCTTAGGCCCCGTCATTGACGGGAGAGGAATCCCGAAAGGCCCCGGAGCAACTCGCATGGGGACTGGCCTTTCCTGAGGCCACCAGAGCGGGTCCCTGAGGTCCCCATTGTAAGTCGAGAGCACCTGCCGCAACCTCGAGAAAATCCAGGAGGTTCTCCCTTCCAGGCGAGATTAGGCCCATTTCCGCTGAGGCATCTCGAGGCTAATCACACCTAAACTCTTGGAACTTTCCAAAGGGTCCTTCACACCCTTGCTGCAACTCAAGAAGTTCCCCGACATACCCGTCTCTACTCGAGAGGAAGCACGAGAGTCCCGCCCTCATCCAGAGGAGCCCCGTTTCCGCCTCATAGCTCGAGAGGAGGGATACTTTCCCTGCGTGGTCGGGAAAGAATTCCCGGCGTTCCCGTCGCATCTCAAGAGGAGGTGCTCTCCACAGGAAAGGCGAGAGGAACTCCAGGGTCGTGCCACCATTCCCAGAGTCCCCCAGATGTCTCAGTCCATTCCAGGGAAACCTGTTTTCCCTGCACTGCCTCGACTTTCAAGCCGAGGATCGACTCACACCAAGGTGGCACGTGGGACAGCCCTGTGGGAAAGCCTCGAGGGAAAGCCTCGTGGGAAAGCCTCGAGGGAAAGTTGCAGATCCCTTGATCCACGCGAAGGGAAGCATGACACTGCTGCTACATGCTCGGGAGGAAAGCGCACGTGCATGCCCCCACTCGAGACGAGGACTGACTCCCCTGGGGCGACTCCAGACGTACCCCAAGATCCATGTCAGCACTGGAGAGGAATCCTCAGGTTCCGGCACCTGACTCCACACAAGGTCTTAGGCCCCGGCATCGACGGGAGAGGAATCCCGAGAGGCCCCCGAGCAACTCGCATGGGGACTGGCCTTTCCTGAGGCCACCAGAGCGGGTCCCTGAGGTCCCCGTCGTAAGTCGAGAGCACCTGCCGCAACTCGAGAAAATCCAGGAGGTTCTCCCCTCCAGGCGAGATGAGGCCCATTTCCGCTGAGGCATCTCGAGGCTAATCACACCTAACTCTGGAACTTCCAAAGGGTCCTTCACACCCTTGCTGCAACTCAAGAAGTTCCCCGACATACCCGTCTCCACTCGAGAGGAAGCACGAGAGTCCCGCCCACATCCAGAGGAGCCCCGTTTCCGCCTCCTAGCTCGAGAGGAGGGATCCTTTCCCTGCGTGGTTCGGGAAAGAATTCCCGGCTTTCCGTCGCATCTCAAGAGGAGGCGCTCTCCACAGGAAAGGCGAGAGGAACTCCAGGGTCGTGCCACCATTCCCAGAGTCCCCCAGATGTCTCAGTCCATTCCAGGGAAACCTGTTTTCCCTGCACTGCCTCGACTTTCAAGCCGAGGATCGACTCACACCACGGTGGCACGTGGGACAGCCTTGTGGGAAAGCCTCGTGGGAAAGCCTCGTGGGAAAGCCTCGAGGGAAAGCCACAGATCCCTTGATCCACGCGAAGGGAAGCGTGACACTGCTGCTACAGCTCGGGAGGAAAGCGCACGTGCATGCCCCCACTCGAGACGAGGACTGACTCCCCTAGGGGAGACTCCAGAAGTACCCCAAGATCCATGTCAGCACTGGAGAGGAATCCTCAGGTTCCGGCACCGACTCCACACAAGGTCTTAGGCCCCGGCATCGACGGGAGAGGAATCCCGAGAGGCCCCCGAGCAACTCGCATGGGGACTGGCCTTTCCTGAGGCCACCAGAGCGGGTCCCTGAGGTCCCCGTCGTAAGTCGAGAGCACCTGCCGCAACTCGAGAAAATCCAGGAGGTTCTCCCCTCCAGGCGAGATGAGGCCCATTTCCGCTGAGGCGTCTCGAGGCTAATCACACCTAACCTCTGGAACTTCCAAAGGGTCCTTCACACCCTTGCTGCAACTCAAGAAGTTCCCCGACATACCCGTCTCCACTCGAGAGGAAGCACGAGAGTCCCGCCCACATCCAGAGGAGCCCCGTTTCCGCCTCCTAGCTCGAGAGGAGGGATCCTTTCCCTGCGTGTTCGGGAAAGAATTCCCGGCGTTTCCGTCGCATCTCAAGAGGAGGCGCTCTCCACAGGAAAGGCGAGAGGAACTCCAGGGTCGTGCCACCATTCCCAGAGTCCCCCAGATGTCTCAGTCCATTCCAGGGAAACCTGTTTTCCCTGCACTGCCTCGACTTTCAAGCCGAGGATCGACTCACACCACGGTGGCACGTGGGACAGCCCTGTGGGAAAGCCTCGTGGGAAAGCCTCGTGGGAAAGCCTCGAGGGAAAGCCACAGATCCCTTGATCCACGCGAAGGGAAGCGTGACACTGCTGCTACAGCTCGGGAGGAAAGCGCACGTGCATGCCCCACTCGAGACGAGGACTGACTCCCCTGGGGAGACTCCAGAAGTACCCCAAGATCCATGTCAGCACTGGAGAGGAATCCTCAGGTTCCGGCACCGACTCCACACAAGGTCTTAGGCCCCGGCATCGACGGGAGAGGAATCCCGAGAGGCCCCGAGCAACTCGCATGGGGACTGGCCTTTCCTGAGGCCACCAGAGCGGGTCCCTGAGGTCCCCGTCGTAAGTCGAGAGCACCTGCCGCAACTCGAGAAAATCCAGGAGGTTCTCCCCTCCAGGCGAGATGAGGCCCATTTCCGCTGAGGCGTCTCGAGGCTAATCACACCTAACCTCTGGAACTTCCAAAGGGTCCTTCACACCCTTGCTGCAACTCAAGAAGTTCCCCGACATACCCGTCTCCACTCGAGAGGAAGCACGAGAGTCCCGCCCACATCCAGAGGAGCCCCGTTTCCGCCTCCTAGCTCGAGAGGAGGGATCCTTTCCCTGCGTGGTCGGGAAAGAATTCCCGGCGTTTCCGTCGCATCTCAAGAGGAGGCGCTCTCCACAGGAAAGGCGAGAGGAACTCCAGGGTCGTGCCACCATTCCCAGAGTCCCCCAGATGTCTCAGTCCATTCCAGGGAAACCTGTTTTCCCTGCACTGCCTCGACTTTCAAGCCGAGGATCGACTCACACCACGGTGGCACGTGGGACAGCCCTGTGGGAAAGCCTCGTGGGAAAGCCTCGTGGGAAAGCCTCGAGGGAAAGCCACAGATCCCTTGATCCACGCGAAGGGAAGCGTGACACTGCTGCTACAGCTCGGGAGGAAAGCGCACGTGCATGCCCCCACTCGAGACGAGGACTGACTCCCCTGGGGAGACTCCAGAAGTACCCCAAGATCCATGTCAGCACTGGAGAGGAATCCTCAGGTTCCGGCACCGACTCCACACAAGGTCTTAGGCCCCGGCATCGACGGGAGAGGAATCCCGAGAGGCCCCGAGCAACTCGCATGGGGACTGGCCTTTCCTGAGGCCACCAGAGCGGGTCCCTGAGGTCCCCGTCGTAAGTCGAGAGCACCTGCCGCAACTCGAGAAAATCCAGGAGGTTCTCCCCTCCAGGCGAGATGAGGCCCATTTCCGCTGAGGCGTCTCGAGGCTAATCACACCTAACCTCTGGAACTTCCAAAGGGTCCTTCACACCCTTGCTGCAACTCAAGAAGTTCCCCGACATACCCGTCTCCACTCGAGAGGAAGCACGAGAGTCCCGCCCACATCCAGAGGAGCCCCGTTTCCGCCTCCTAGCTCGAGAGGAGGGATCCTTTCCCTGCGTGGTCGGGAAAGAATTCCCGGCGTTCCCGTCGCATCTCAAGAGGAGGCGCTCTCCACAGGAAAGGCGAGAGGAACTCCAGGGTCGTGCCACCATTCCCAGAGTCCCCCAGATGTCTCAGTCCATTCCAGGGAAACCTGTTTTCCCTGCACTGCCTCGACTTTCAAGCCGAGGATCGACTCACACCACGGTGGCACGTGGGACAGCCCTGTGGGAAAGCCTCGTGGGAAAGCCTCGTGGGAAAGCCTCGAGGGAAAGCCACAGATCCCTTGATCCACGCGAAGGGAAGCGTGACACTGCTGCTACAGCTCGGGAGGAAAGCGCACGTGCATGCCCCCACTCGAGACGAGGACTGACTCCCCTGGGGAGACTCCAGAAGTACCCCAAGATCCATGTCAGCACTGGAGAGGAATCCTCAGGTTCCGGCACCGACTCCACACAAGGTCTTAGGCCCCGGCATCGACGGGAGAGGAATCCCGAGAGGCCCCGAGCAACTCGCATGGGGACTGGCCTTTCCTGAGGCCACCAGAGCGGGTCCCTGAGGTCCCCGTCGTAAGTCGAGAGCACCTGCCGCAACTCGAGAAAATCCAGGAGGTTCTCCCCTCCAGGCGAGATGAGGCCCATTTCCGCTGAGGCGTCTCGAGGCTAATCACACCTAACCTCTGGAACTTCCAAAGGGTCCTTCACACCCTTGCTGCAACTCAAGAAGTTCCCCGACATACCCGTCTCCACTCGAGAGGAAGCACGAGAGTCCCGCCCACATCCAGAGGAGCCCCGTTTCCGCCTCCTAGCTCGAGAGGAGGGATCCTTTCCCTGCGTGGTCGGGAAAGAATTCCCGGCGTTCCCGTCGCATCTCAAGAGGAGGCGCTCTCCACAGGAAAGGCGAGAGGAACTCCAGGGTCGTGCCACCATTCCCAGAGTCCCCCAGATGTCTCAGTCCATTCCAGGGAAACCTGTTTTCCCTGCACTGCCTCGACTTTCAAGCCGAGGATCGACTCACACCACGGTGGCACGTGGGACAGCCCTGTGGGAAAGCCTCGTGGGAAAGCCTCGTGGGAAAGCCTCGAGGGAAAGCCACAGATCCCTTGATCCACGCGAAGGGAAGCGTGACACTGCTGCTACAGCTCGGGAGGAAAGCGCACGTGCATGCCCCCACTCGAGACGAGGACTGACTCCCCTGGGGAGACTCCAGAAGTACCCCAAGATCCATGTCAGCACTGGAGAGGAATCCTCAGGTTCCGGCACCGACTCCACACAAGGTCTTAGGCCCCGGCATCGACGGGAGAGGAATCCCGAGAGGCCCCCGAGCAACTCGCATGGGGACTGGCCTTTCCTGAGGCCACCAGAGCGGGTCCCTGAGGTCCCCGTCGTAAGTCGAGAGCACCTGCCGCAACTCGAGAAAATCCAGGAGGTTCTCCCCTCCAGGCGAGATGAGGCCCATTTCCGCTGAGGCGTCTCGAGGCTAATCACACCTAACTCTGGAACTTCCAAAGGGTCCTTCACACCCTTGCTGCAACTCAAGAAGTTCCCCGACATACCCGTCTCCACTCGAGAGGAAGCACGAGAGTCCCGCCCACATCCAGAGGAGCCCCGTTTCCGCCTCCTAGCTCGAGAGGAGGGATCCTTTCCCTGCGTGGTCGGGAAAGAATTCCCGGCGTTCCCGTCGCATCTCAAGAGGAGGCGCTCTCCACAGGAAAGGCGAGAGGAACTCCAGGGTCGTGCCACCATTCCCAGAGTCCCCCAGATGTCTCAGTCCATTCCAGGGAAACCTGTTTTCCCTGCACTGCCTCGACTTTCAAGCCGAGGATCGACTCACACCACGGTGGCACGTGGGACAGCCCTGTGGGAAAGCCTCGTGGGAAAGCCTCGTGGGAAAGCCTCGAGGGAAAGCCACAGATCCCTTGATCCACGCGAAGGGAAGCGTGACACTGCTGCTACAGCTCGGGAGGAAAGCGCACGTGCATGCCCCCACTCGAGACGAGGACTGACTCCCCTGGGGAGACTCCAGAAGTACCCCAAGATCCATGTCAGCACTGGAGAGGAATCCTCAGGTTCCGGCACCGACTCCACACAAGGTCTTAGGCCCCGGCATCGACGGGAGAGGAATCCCGAGAGGCCCCGAGCAACTCGCATGGGGACTGGCCTTTCCTGAGGCCACCAGAGCGGGTCCCTGAGGTCCCCGTCGTAAGTCGAGAGCACCTGCCGCAACTCGAGAAAATCCAGGAGGTTCTCCCCTCCAGGCGAGATGAGGCCCATTTCCGCTGAGGCGTCTCGAGGCTAATCACACCTAACCTCTGGAACTTCCAAAGGGTCCTTCACACCCTTGCTGCAACTCAAGAAGTTCCCCGACATACCCGTCTCCACTCGAGAGGAAGCACGAGAGTCCCGCCCACATCCAGAGGAGCCCCGTTTCCGCCTCCTAGCTCGAGAGGAGGGATCCTTTCCCTGCGTGGTCGGGAAAGAATTCCCGGCGTTCCCGTCGCATCTCAAGAGGAGGCGCTCTCCACAGGAAAGGCGAGAGGAACTCCAGGGTCGTGCCACCATTCCCAGAGTCCCCCAGATGTCTCAGTCCATTCCAGGGAAACCTGTTTTCCCTGCACTGCCTCGACTTTCAAGCCGAGGATCGACTCACACCACGGTGGCACGTGGGACAGCCCTGTGGGAAAGCCTCGTGGGAAAGCCTCGTGGGAAAGCCTCGAGGGAAAGCCACAGATCCCTTGATCCACGCGAAGGGAAGCGTGACACTGCTGCTACAGCTCGGGAGGAAAGCGCACGTGCATGCCCCACTCGAGACGAGGACTGACTCCCCTGGGGAGACTCCAGAAGTACCCCAAGATCCATGTCAGCACTGGAGAGGAATCCTCAGGTTCCGGCACCGACTCCACACAAGGTCTTAGGCCCCGGCATCGACGGGAGAGGAATCCCGAGAGGCCCCCGAGCAACTCGCATGGGGACTGGCCTTTCCTGAGGCCACCAGAGCGGGTCCCTGAGGTCCCCGTCGTAAGTCGAGAGCACCTGCCGCAACTCGAGAAAATCCAGGAGGTTCTCCCCTCCAGGCGAGATGAGGCCCATTTCCGCTGAGGCGTCTCGAGGCTAATCACACCTAACCTCTGGAACTTCCAAAGGGTCCTTCACACCCTTGCTGCAACTCAAGAAGTTCCCCGACATACCCGTCTCCACTCGAGAGGAAGCACGAGAGTCCCGCCCACATCCAGAGGAGCCCCGTTTCCGCCTCCTAGCTCGAGAGGAGGGATCCTTTCCCTGCGTGGTCGGGAAAGAATTCCCGGCGTTCCCGTCGCATCTCAAGAGGAGGCGCTCTCCACAGGAAAGGCGAGAGGAACTCCAGGGTCGTGCCACCATTCCCAGAGTCCCCCAGATGTCTCAGTCCATTCCAGGGAAACCTGTTTTCCCTGCACTGCCTCGACTTTCAAGCCGAGGATCGACTCACACCACGGTGGCACGTGGGACAGCCCTGTGGGAAAGCCTCGTGGGAAAGCCTCGTGGGAAAGCCTCGAGGGAAAGCCACAGATCCTTGATCCACGCGAAGGGAAGCGTGACACTGCTGCTACAGCTCGGGAGGAAAGCGCACGTGCATGCCCCCACTCGAGACGAGGACTGACTCCCCTGGGGAGACTCCAGAAGTACCCCAAGATCCATGTCAGCACTGGAGAGGAATCCTCAGGTTCCGGCACCGACTCCACACAAGGTCTTAGGCCCCGGCATCGACGGGAGAGGAATCCCGAGAGGCCCCGAGCAACTCGCATGGGGACTGGCCTTTCCTGAGGCCACCAGAGCGGGTCCCTGAGGTCCCCGTCGTAAGTCGAGAGCACCTGCCGCAACTCGAGAAAATCCAGGAGGTTCTCCCCTCCAGGCGAGATGAGGCCCATTTCCGCTGAGGCGTCTCGAGGCTAATCACACCTAACCTCTGGAACTTCCAAAGGGTCCTTCACACCCTTGCTGCAACTCAAGAAGTTCCCCGACATACCCGTCTCCACTCGAGAGGAAGCACGAGAGTCCCGCCCACATCCAGAGGAGCCCCGTTTCCGCCTCCTAGCTCGAGAGGAGGGATCCTTTCCCTGCGTGGTCGGGAAAGAATTCCCGGCGTTCCCGTCGCATCTCAAGAGGAGGCGCTCTCCACAGGAAAGGCGAGAGGAACTCCAGGGTCGTGCCACCATTCCCAGAGTCCCCCAGATGTCTCAGTCCATTCCAGGGAAACCTGTTTTCCCTGCACTGCCTCGACTTTCAAGCCGAGGATCGACTCACACCACGGTGGCACGTGGGACAGCCCTGTGGGAAAGCCTCGTGGGAAAGCCTCGTGGGAAAGCCTCGAGGGAAAGCCACAGATCCCTTGATCCACGCGAAGGGAAGCGTGACACTGCTGCTACAGCTCGGGAGGAAAGCGCACGTGCATGCCCCACTCGAGACGAGGACTGACTCCCCTGGGGAGACTCCAGAAGTACCCCAAGATCCATGTCAGCACTGGAGAGGAATCCTCAGGTTCCGGCACCGACTCCACACAAGATCTTAGGCCCCGGCATCGACGGGAGAGGAATCCCGAGAGGCCCCGAGCAACTCGCATGGGGACTGGCCTTTCCTGAGGCCACCAGAGCGGGTCCCTGAGGTCCCCGTCGTAAGTCGAGAGCACCTGCCGCAACTCGAGAAAATCCAGGAGGTTCTCCCCTCCAGGCGAGATGAGGCCCATTTCCGCTGAGGCGTCTCGAGGCTAATCACACCTAACCTCTGGAACTTCCAAAGGGTCCTTCACACCCTTGCTGCAACTCAAGAAGTTCCCCGACATACCCGTCTCCACTCGAGAGGAAGCACGAGAGTCCGCCCACATCCAGAGGAGCCCCGTTTCCGCCTCCTAGCTCGAGAGGAGGGATCCTTTCCCTGCGTGGTCGGAAAGAATTCCCGGCGTTCCCGTCGCATCTCAAGAGGAGGCGCTCTCCACAGGAAAGGCGAGAGGAACTCCAGGGTCGTGCCACCATTCCCAGAGTCCCCCAGATGTCTCAGTCCATTCCAGGGAAACCTGTTTTCCCTGCACTGCCTCGACTTTCAAGCCGAGGATCGACTCACACCACGGTGGCACGTGGGACAGCCCTGTGGGAAAGCCTCGTGGGAAAGCCTCGTGGGAAAGCCTCGAGGAAAGCCACAGATCCCTTGATCCACGCGAAGGGAAGCGTGACACTGCTGCTACAGCTCGGGAGGAAAGCGCACGTGCATGCCCCCACTCGAGACGAGGACTGACTCCCCTGGGGAGACTCCAGAAGTACCCCAAGATCCATGTCAGCACTGGAGAGGAATCCTCAGGTTCCGGCACCGACTCCACACAAGGTCTTAGGCCCGCATCGACGGGAGAGGAATCCCGAGAGGCCCCCGAGCAACTCGCATGGGACTGGCCTTTCCTGAGGCCACCAGAGCGGGTCCCTGAGGTCCCCGTCGTAAGTCGAGAGCACCTGCCGCAACTCGAGAAAATCCAGGAGGTTCTCCCCTCCAGGCGAGATGAGGCCCATTTCCGCTGAGGCGTCTCGAGGCTAATCACACCTAACCTCTGGAACTTCCAAAGGGTCCTTCACACCCTTGCTGCAACTCAAGAAGTTCCCGACATACCCGTCTCCACTCGAGAGGAAGCACGAGAGTCCCGCCCACATCCAGAGGAGCCCCGTTTCCGCCTCCTAGCTCGAGAGGAGGGATCCTTTCCCTGCGTGGTCGGGAAAGAATTCCCGGCGTTCCCGTCGCATCTCAAGAGGAGGCGCTCTCCACAGGAAAGGCGAGAGGAACTCCAGGGTCGTGCCACCATTCCCAGAGTCCCCAGATGTCTCAGTCCATTCCAGGGAAACCTGTTTTCCCTGCACTGCCTCGACTTTCAAGCCGAGGATCGACTCACACCACGGTGGCACGTGGGACAGCCCTGTGGGAAAGCCTCGTGGGAAAGCCTCGTGGGAAAGCCTCGAGGGAAAGCCACAGATCCCTTGATCCACGCGAAGGGAAGCGTGACACTGCTGCTACAGCTCGGGAGGAAAGCGCACGTGCATGCCCCCACTCGAGACGAGGACTGACTCCCCTGGGGAGACTCCAGAAGTACCCCAAGATCCATGTCAGCACTGGAGAGGAATCCTCAGGTTCCAGCACCGACTCCACACAAGGTCTTAGGCCCCGCATCGACGGGAGAGGAATCCCGAGAGGCCCCGAGCAACTCGCATGGGGACTGGCCTTTCCTGAGGCCACCAGAGCGGGTCCCTGAGGTCCCCGTCGTAAGTCGAGAGCACCTGCCGCAACTCGAGAAAATCCAGGAGGTTCTCCCCTCCAGGCGAGATGAGGCCCATTTCCGCTGAGGCGTCTCGAGGCTAATCACACCTAACCTCTGGAACTTCCAAAGGGTCCTTCACACCCTTGCTGCAACTCAAGAAGTTCCCCGACATACCCGTCTCCACTCGAGAGGAAGCACGAGAGTCCCGCCCACATCCAGAGGAGCCCCGTTTCCGCCTCCTAGCTCGAGAGGAGGGATCCTTTCCCTGCGTGGTCGGGAAAGAATTCCGGCGTTCCGTCGCATCTCAAGAGGAGGCGCTCTCCACAGGAAAGGCGAGAGGAACTCCAGGGTCGTGCCACCATTCCCAGAGTCCCCCAGATGTCTCAGTCCATTCCAGGGAAACCTGTTTTCCCTGCACTGCCTCGACTTTCAAGCCGAGGATCGACTCACACCACGGTGGCACGTGGGACAGCCCTGTGGGAAAGCCTCGTGGGAAAGCCTCGTGGGAAAGCCTCGAGGGAAAGCCACAGATCCCTTGATCCAGCGAAGGGAAGCGTGACACTGCTGCTACAGCTCGGGAGGAAAGCGCACGTGCATGCCCCCACTCGAGACGAGGACTGACTCCCTGGGAGACTCCAGAAGTACCCCAAGATCCATGTCAGCACTGGAGAGGAATCCTCAGGTTCCGGCACCGACTCCACACAAGGTCTTAGGCCCGGCATCGACGGAGAGGAATCCGAGAGGCCCCGAGCAACTCGCATGGGGACTGGCCTTTCCTGAGGCCACCAGAGCGGGTCCCTGAGGTCCCCGTCGTAAGTCGAGAGCACCTGCCGACAACTCGAGAAAATCCAGGAGGTTCTCCCCTCCAGGCGAGATGAGGCCCATTTTGCTGAGGCGTCTCGAGGCTAATCACACCTAACCTCTGGAACTTCCAAAGGGTCCTTCACACCCTTGCTGCAACTCAAGAAGTTCCCCGACATACCCGTCTCCACTCGAGAGGAAGCACGAGAGTCCCGCCCACATCCAGAGGAGCCCCGTTTCCGCCTCCTAGCTCGAGAGGAGGATCCTTTCCCTGCGTGTTCGGGAAAGAATTCCCGGCGTTCCCGTCGCATCTCAAGTGGAGGCGCTTGCCAGGGTCCAGCCCCGGTGGATCCAGGGGATTCGAAGGCTGGACGGCGAGCCCCCAAGTTGTTTGTTTCCATGTAAGATTTTTAAGAACTGCCTCGTGTTTAAGCCGAGGAAGACTCACACCACGGTGGCACGTGGGAAGCGCCTTGGGAAAGCCTCGCTTGGTTTTCACGGAAGGCCATTAAAATTCCAGACAAGGAATTTGCACCATCTACGTTTGGCCACCGCGCCCGCTTGAATATCTAAGGGTGCCTCGCCTTAAGCTCCCTTTCGTGCGGGTCTTAACAGCCGGGGCAAGTAAGTAGACCTGGCGAGCCTCCGCGCCCCAGATGGAGATTCAGCCTGAAGTTAAAGTAAAGAGCAGAGAGAGGGAAGGGGAGAGAAGAAGAGAGAGAGAGAGACATGGGGGGATCCAGAGTCCCAAGAAACTAGGCCGAGAGACTAGTTCGAGAAACTGGTCCAATCCTTTATTGTTCAGAAGGCCTTTTATACTTTTGATAAAACATGGAGATCAATGGTAACACAGAATTATGTAGCGTTCGCAGCGCAGACTCTTTCTATACATCATTTTGTATACAAAAGGTCTCTGGTGATTTACATTATCTTCTGGCCAAGAGGCTTGTTAACACTTTTAGCTCTCTTCCTTAATGAATGTTAATTTTGTTTCCCCTGAAGTGTTTTTTTAATCTGCATCTCCTTAAAGCATTAAAGTTACATCTCTATAGAACAAAGGTGCAGTGCGATAGAACAAAGGTGCAGTGGGATATAACAAAGAAGGTACTTAACTCGAGGATCTAATGTTGCTAATACTAGGTCTACTACTTGTTTTTCTATATACCAACTATATCTAAAATAAAGGATATGAAAATTTGGCAGCAAACATTGACTCAACAAATGAAACTTATAATCAGTCCTATTCTAAAGATTTTGACTCCTCGGAAGCCCCTACATTCCTAGGATGTTTTAAGCTTCCTGTGCCTCCTGCGGTCAGGAGGCCTCAAACAAAACACTTGCAGAGTCCTGCAGGCAGGCTAGAAAGCCATCGGAGGGGTTTTTTGGATTGAAACACTCTTTCAAATGCAGAAGACTAAAGCCCTGAATTGACTTTTTCCAGAAAATGTCAGAAGAGTGGAAAAGCAGAGCACAAAAGCCGGCAGATTTTTGTTGGGGTACATGCTTAGGAATTTCCAGAGGGGCCCCTGAAGTCTGAGCACGCCTTGCGTATGTCAGCTTCCTTCCTCATGACCTTGTCACGGGCGGGATTCCTCACAAAGGCTTCCGGCAGGCGCTCTCCACAGGAAAGGCGAGAGGAACTCCAGGGTCGTGCCACCATTCCCAGAGTCCCCCAGATGTCTCAGTCCATTCCAGGGAAACCTGTTTTCCCTGCACTGCCTCGACTTTCAACCCAAGGATCGACTCACACCACGGTGGCACGTGGAGCCCTGTGGAAAGCCTCGTGGGAAAGCCTCCTGGGAAAGCCTCGAGGGAAAGCTACAGATCCGTTGATCCACGCAAAGGGAAGCGCGACACTGCTGCTACAGCTCGGGAGGAAAGCGCACGTGCATGCCCCGACTCGAGACGCGGACTGACTTCCCTGGGGAGACTCCAGAAGTACCCCAAGATCCATGTCAGGGCTGGAGAGGAATCCTCAGGTTCCGGCATCGACTACACACAAGGTCTTAGGCCCCGGCATCGACGGGAGAGAATCCGAGAGGCCCCCGAGCAATTCGCATGGGGACTGGCATTTCCTGAGGCCACCAGGGCGTCCCTGAGGTCCCCGTCTTAAGTCCACAGTACCTGCCGCAACTCGAGAAAATCCAGGAGGTTCTCCCCTTCAGGCGAGATGAGGCCCATTTCCCCTGAGGCGTCTCGATGCTAATCACACCTAACCTCTGGAACTTCCAAAGGGTCCTTAACACCCTTGCTGCAACACAAGAAGTTCCTCGACATACCCGTTTCCAATCGAGAGGAAGCACGAGAGTCCCACCCACATCCAGAGGAGCCCCGTTTCCGCTTCATAGTTCCAGAGGAGGGATTCTTTTCCTGTGTGGTCGAGAAAGAATTCCCGGCGATCCCGTCGCATCTCAAGTGGAGGGCTCACACAGGAAGGCGAGAGGAACTCCTGGGTCGTGCCACTATTCCAGAGTCCCCCAGATGCTGCAGTCCATAACGGCGGAAACCAGTTTATCCCAGCACATGCCTCGATTTCAAGCCGAGGATCGACTCACACAACACTGGTGGCTACGTGGGACACTCCAGTGGGAAACGTCCGTGGGAAAGCCTCTGGGCAAAGCCTCGTGGAAAGCCTTCACACGGAAAGCCACAGATTCCTGGATCCACGCGAGAGGGAAGATGACACTGCTGCTACAGCTCTGGGAGAAATCTGCACATGTCATGCCAGCCAATAGATGAGACTGACTACCTGAGTGAGACTCCCAGACAGTACCCCCAAGTCCCTGAAGCACTGGAGAGAATCCTCAGGGTTCCGGCACCGACTCCACACAAGGTCTTAGCGACCTCGCATCTGAGCGGAGAAGAGATCCGAGAGCGCCCCGAGAGCAACTCGACATGGAGTAATGGCTATTCCTGAGGCACCAGAGCAGGGTCCTCATAAGCCCGTCCATCGTCGAAAGGAGACTGCTTCTGCAACTCTGAGAAAATCTCAGAAGGTTCTCCCTTCCAGCGAGATGAGGCCATTTACCAATGAGGGTCTCGGAGGTAATGTCACACCTACCTCTGGAACCACTTCCAATGAGCGTACCTATCACACCACTTTGCTCGCACTCAAGAAGTTCCCCGACATAACGCGTACGTCCACTTGAGAGGAAAGCATCGAGCCTCCCGCCAATCCAGAGGATCTCTCTCTCT
>NW_017192941.1:0-21167 GCF_001704415.2 Capra hircus
TGTATGACAGACGTAGGTTCCTAGCACTCTCCTCCCAGCAGACAGACTGTGTGGGTTTGATCCTGCGTGTCTGGGTTCCTGCCCACAGCCCCAACTCAGGGGAAGCAGCCCCTGAGGCAAGACCTGCTGGAGGAGCCCTGCGCCCCGCCTGATAGGCGAGTGCACAGCCAGCAGGGAAGCGAGCCTCCTCGGGGAAGAGGAGGCAGCAAGTCCCCGTCAAGCTGAAATCCCTGCTTACACGAAGCTAAGTGCGACTCCAGTACGGCAGATCTCTAGCTCTGTTCAGAGGCCCGATCTGGCAGAGTTCCTGGCACCCAGATGCTCTGCCATAGGCGAGCCTTGCGCAGACTTGCCTTGCTTTAAGGCTCCCTCCCCAGGAAGGAGCAGGCTGTGTGAGGCTCGGAAACGCCACTGGCGCCTTCCTGGCTTCAGCTCTAACCCTGCCTTTGCCTTTGCACTTAGGTCCCAAGCGTCCTTGAGGAGGGCTTAGGGGCTGGTGGGTTGCACACTGCCAAGGGCTCCAGCAGTGAAAGCTCTGTCAGAGGGAAGCGAAGGGCAACAGCAGGGCTCCTTCAGCGGTTCCTTGCCGCCCAGACAAAGCTCCGCACGGAGAGCACCAGGTTCCAAGGGCCCCTGGCTGGGTTTTGCATCCCCACACTCCAGAGGCTGACTCCGTGGGTGCCTAGAAAGTGTGTGAGAGACGTAGGTTCCCTAGCACTCTCCTCCCCAGCAGAGACATGTGCAGGTGGTTGGGGCCTTATCCTGCGTGTCTGGGTTCCCGCCCACAGCCTCAACTCAGGGGAAGCAGCCCCTGAGGCAAGACCTGCTGGAGGAGCCCTGCGCGCCCGCCTGATAGGCGAGAGCACAGCCAGCAGTGTAGCGAGCCTCCTCGGGAGAAGAGGAGGCAGCCGAGCCCAGTCAAGAGGAAAGCCCTGCTTGCACGGAGCTAAGTGGGCCTCCAGTACGGCAGAGCTCTAGCTCTGCTCAGAGCCCCGATCTGGCAGAGTTTCTGGCGCGAGGCTGCTCGGCCGGGGGCTCGCCTTGCCCAGACTTGCCTTGCTTTTAGGCTCCCTCCCCAGGAAGGAGCTGTCTGAGCGAGCCTGGGAGACGCCACTGGTGCCTTCCTTGCCTCAGCTCCAATCCTGCCTTGCCTTTGCACATAGGTGCCAGGCGTGGTTGGGGAGGGCTTAGGGGGTGGTGGGTTGCACACTGCCAAGGGCTTCAGCAGTGAGAGCTCTGTCAGAGGGAAGGGAAGGGCAACTGCAGGGCTCCTCCAGCGGTTTCTAGGCCGCCTAGAATCAGCGCCGCACCGAGAGCACCAGGCTCCCAGGGCCCCTGGCTGGGGTTTTCAGCCCCGCACACACGGAGGCTGATTCCTTGGGTGCCCAGAAAGTGTATGACAGACGTAGGTTCCCTAGCACTCTCCTCCCCAGCAGAGACATGTGCAGGTGGTTTGGGGCCTGATCCTGCGTGTCTGGGTTCCTGCCCACAGCCCCAACTCAGGGGAAGCAGCCCCTGAGGCAAGACCTGCTGGAGGAGCCCTGCGCCCCCGCCTGATAGGCGAGTGCACAGCCAGCAGGGAAGCGAGCCTCCTCGGGGGAAGAGGAGGCAGCCCAGCCCGTCAAGTTGAAAGCCCTGCTTGCACGGAGCTAAGTGCGCCTCCAGTACGGCAGAGCTCTAGCTCTGCTCAGAGCCCCGATCTGGCAGAGTTCCTGGCGCGAGGCTGCTCTGCCGGGGGCTAGCCTTGCCCAGACTTGCCTTGCTTTTAAGGCTGCCTCTCCAGGAAGGAGCAGGCAGCAGGAGCCTGGGAGTCGCCACTGGCGCCTTTCTTGCCTTCAGCTCCAATCCTGCCTTGCCTTTGCACTTAGGTCCCAGTCCTCCTTAAGGAGAGCTTAGGGGCTGGTGGGTTGCACACTGCCAAGGGCTCCAGCAGTGAAATCTCTGTCAGAGGGAAGGGAAGGGCAACTGCAGGGCTCCTTCCAGCGGTTGCTTGGCCGCCCAGATTCAGCGCCACACGGAGAGCACCAGGCTCCCAAGGGCCCCTGGCTGGGGTTTTCAGCCCCGCACACCACGGAGGCTGATTCCTTGGGTGCCTAGAAAGTGTATGACAGACGTAGGTTCCCTAGCACTCTCCTCCCCAGCAGAGACATGTGCAGGTGTTTGGGGCCTGATCCTGCGTGTCTGGGTTCCTGCCCACAGCCCCAACTCAGGGGAAGCAGCCCCTGAGGCAAGACCTGCTGGAGGAGCCCTGCGCCCCCGCCTGATAGGCGAGTGCACAGCCAGCAGGGAAGCGAGCCTCCTCGGGGAAGAGGAGGCAGCAAGTCCCGTCAAGCTGAAATCCCTGCTTACACGAAGCTAAGTGCGACTCCAGTACGGCAGATCTCTAGCTCTGTTCAGAGGCCCGATCTGGCAGAGTTCCTGGCACCAAGATGCTCTGCCATAGGCGAGCCTTGCGCAGACTTGCCTTGCTTTAAGGCTCCCTCCCCAGGAAGGAGCAGGCTGTGTGAGGCTCGGAAACGCCACTGGCGCTTCCTGGCTTCAGCTCTACCCCTGCCTTGCCTTTGCACTTAGGTCCCAAGCGTCCTTGAGGAGGGCTTAGGGGCTGGTGGGTTGCACACTGCCAAGGGCTCCAGCAGTGAAAGCTCTGTCAGAGGGAAGCGAAGGGCAACAGCAGGGCTCCTTCAGCGGTTCCTTGGCCGCCCAGACAAAGCTCCGCACGGAGAGCACCAGGTTCCAAGGGCCCCTGGCTGGGTTTTGCATCCCCACACTCCCAGAGGCTGACTCCGTGGGTGCCTAGAAAGTGTGTGAGAGACGTAGGTTCCCTAGCACTCTCCTCCCCAGCAGAGACATGTGCAGGTGGTTGGGGCCTTATCCTGCGTGTCTGGGTTCCCGCCCACAGCCTCAACTCAGGGGAAGCAGCCCCTGAGGCAAGACCTGCTGGAGGAGCCCTGCGCGCCCGCCTGATAGGCGAGAGCACAGCCAGCAGTGGTAGCGAGCCTCCTCGGGAGAAGAGGAGGCAGCCGAGCCCAGTCAAGAGGAAAGCCCTGCTTGCACGGAGCTAAGTGGGCCTCCAGTACGGCAGAGCTCTAGCTCTGCTCAGAGCCCCGATCTGGCAGAGTTTCTGGCGCGAGGCTGCTCGCCGGGGGCTCGCCTTGCCCAGACTTGCCTTGCTTTTAGGCTCCCTCCCCAGGAAGGAGCTGTCTGAGCGAGCCTGGGAGACGCCACTGGTGCCTTCCTTGCCTCAGCTCCAATCCTGCCTTGCCTTTGCACATAGGTGCCAGGCGTCGTTGGGGAGGGCTTAGGGGGTGGTGGGTTGCACACTGCCAAGGGCTTCAGCAGTGAGAGCTCTGTCAGAGGGAAGGGAAGGGCAACTGCAGGGCTCCTCCAGCGGTTTCTAGGCCGCCTAGAATCAGCGCCGCACCGAGAGCACCAGGCTCCCAGGGCCCCTGGCTGGGGTTTTCAGCCCCGCACACACGGAGGCTGATTCCTTGGGTGCCCAGAAAGTGTATGACAGACGTAGGTTCCCTAGCACTCTCCTCCCCAGCAGAGACATGTGCAGGTGGTTGGGGCCTGATCCTGCGTGTCTGGGTTCCTGCCCACAGCCCCAACTCAGGGGAAGCAGCCCCTGAGGCAAGACCTGCTGGAGGAGCCCTGCGCCCCCGCCTGATAGGCGAGTGCACAGCCAGCAGGGAAGCGAGCCTCCTCGGGGGAAGAGGAGGCAGCCCAGCCCCGTCAAGTTGAAAGCCCTGCTTGCACGGAGCTAAGTGCGCCTCCAGTACGGCAGAGCTCTAGCTCTGCTCAGAGCCCCGATCTGGCAGAGTTCCTGGCGCGAGACTGCTCTGCCGGGGGCTAGCCTTGCCCAGACTTGCCTTGCTTTTAGGCTGCCTCTCCAGGAAGGAGCAGGCAGCAGGAGCCTGGGAGTCGCCACTGGCGCCTTTCTTGGCCTCAGCTCCAATCCTGCCTTGCCTTTGCACTTAGGTCCCAGTCCTCCTTAAGGAGAGCTTAGGGGCTGGTGGGTTGCACACTGCCAAGGGCTCCAGCAGTGAGAATTCTGTCAGAGGGAAGGGAAGGGCAACTGCAGGGCTCCTCCAGCGGTTGCTTGGCCGCCCAGATTCAGCGCCACACGGAGAGCACCAGGCTCCCAGGTCCCCTGGCTGGGGTTTTCAGCCCCGCACACACGGAGGCTGATTCCTTGGGTGCCCAGAAAGTGTATGACAGACGTAGGTTCCCTAGCACTCTCCTCCCCAGCAGAGACATGTGGCAGGTGTTTGGGGCCTGATCCTGCGTGTCTGGGTTCCTGCCCACAGCCCCAACTCAGGGGAAGCAGCCCCTGAGGCAAGACCTGCTGGAGGAGCCCTGCGCCCCCGCCTGATAGGCGAGTGCACAGCCAGCAGGGAAGCGAGCCTCCTCGGGGAAGAGGAGGCAGCCAGCCCGTCAAGCTGAAAGCCCTGCTTGCACGGAAGCTAAGTGCGCCTCCAGTACGGCAGAGCTCTAGCTCTGCTCAGAGCCCCGATCTGGCAGAGTTCCTGGCGCGAGCTGCTCTGCCATGGGGCTGCCTTGCCCAGACTTGCCTTGCTTTTAAGGCTCCCTCCCCAGGAAGGAGCAGGCTGTAGTGAGCCTGGGAACGCCACTGGCGGCCTTCCTTGGCCTCAGCTCCTATCCCTGCCTTGCCTTTGCACTTAGGTGCCAGCGTCCGTTGAGGAGGGCTTAGGGGCTGGTGGGTTGCACACTGCCAAGGGCTCCAGCAGTGAGAAGCTCTGTCAGAGGGAAGCGGAAGGGCAACATGCAGGGCTCCTCCAGCGGTTTCTTGGCCGCCCAGACAAGCGCCGCACGGAGAGCACCAGGCTTCCAGGGCCCCTGGCTGGGGTTTTGCATCCCGCACACTCCCAGAGGCTGACTTCCTGTGGGTGCCCAGAAAGTGTGATGAGAGACGTAGGTTCCCTAGCACTCTCCTCCCCAGCAGAGACATGTGCAGGTGTTGGGGCCTGATCCTGCGTGTCTGGGTTCCTGCCCACAGCCCAACTCAGGGGAAGCAGCCCCTGAGGCAAGACCTGCTGGAGGAGCCCTGCGCCCCGCCTGATAGGCGAGTGCACAGCCAGCAGGGAAGCGAGCCTCCTCGGGGAAGAGGAGGCAGCCAGCCCGTCAAGTGAAAGCCCTGCTTGCACGGAGCTAAGTGCGCTCCAGTACGGCAGAGCTCTAGCTCTGCTCAGAGCCCGATCTGGCAGAGTTCTGGCGCGAGATGCTCTGCCGGGGCTAGCCTTGCCCAGACTTGCCTTGCTTTAGGCTGCCTCTCCAGGAAGGAGCAGGCAGCAGGAGCCTGGAGTCGCCACTGCGCCTTCCTTGCCTCAGCTCCATCCTGCCTTGCCTTTGCACTTAGGTCCCAGCCTCCTTAAGGAGAGCTTAGGGGCTGGTGGTTGCACACTGCCAAGGGCTCCAGCAGTGAAATCTGTCAGAGGGAAGCGAAGGGCAACGCAGGGCTCCTCAGCGGTTGCTGGCCGCAGGCGCGGAGAGCACAGGTCAGGGGCTGGGGTTTGCACCACCAGGGCTGACTGTGGGCCAGAAAGGTGTGAGAGACGTAGTTCCTAGACTCTCTCCCAGCAGAGACATGTGTTTGGGAGGGCTTAGGGATCGCTGAGTTCACACCAAGGGCTCCAGCACTGAGAGCTCTGTCGACGGAAGGGAAGGGCAACTGCAGAGCTCCTTCAGCTGTTGCTTGGCTGTCCAGACTCAGCGCCACATTGAGAGCACATGCACCCAGGGCCCCTGGGTGGTGTCTGCAGCCAGCAGGCTGGCGACTCACTTGTGGTCTCCCATCATTTGCCTGAAATACATAGGTTCCCTAATGCTCTTCTCCCCAGCAGAGCTGTGTGCAGGTTGTTGGGGCCTGCCCCTGCGTGTCTGGGTTCCCGCCCACAACCCCAGCTCAGGGGAAGTAACCCCTGAGCCAAGACCTGCAGGAGGCGAGGTATGGCTCCGCCTGGAAGCCGAGTGCACAGGACAAGTGGAAGGGAGCCTCCTCCGGGGAAGAGGAGGCAGCCCAGTCGCCTGCTGCTGCAAGCCTTGCTGGGGTGGAGCCGAGTGCGCCTCCAGTATCGGCAGAGCTCCAGCTCCGCTGAGAGCCCTGATCTGGCAGAGTTCCTTGCGCGAGGCTGCTCTGCCTGGGGCGAGCCTTGCCCAGACTTGCCTGGCTTCTAGACTTCCTGCCCAGGAAGGAGCAGTCTGCACGAGGTTGGGAGACGCCACTGGCACCTTCCTGGCCTCAGCTCTGCTCCTGCCTTGCCTTTGCACCTAGGCCCCAGGCGTTCTTGTGGTGGCTTAGGGGCCGGTGGCTTCCACACTGCCAAGGGCTCCAACAGTGAGAGCTCTGTTCGAGGGAAATGAAGGGTATATTTGGAATGCAATCGTTTATCAGATGTGAGACCCACACCTTCACCCTGAACCCTCACCCCGAGCCCTTACCCTCGCCCTCACCCACACCCTCACCCTGAACCCTTACCCTCACCCTCACCTTGAAGCCTTACCCTCACCCTCACCCCTAACCCTAACCCTCACGCCTCACCCCTCACCCTAACAAGTTGGGGGGCTGTTCTGCACACTGTAACCTTAACCCTTCCCTCACCCGACACCCTATCCACATCCTAACCCTAACCCACTTCATAGTCACGCCCTCAACCCTATACTTACCCTTGAAGTACGTACCTGCATCATCTTCGTTTTGGACACTTCCCATGCATAACAAAAGACAAGGTTGGAATGTTTCAAACATCGATCCAAGACCCATTATCCACATAAAAGGGATATAAATACTCTGATCACATCATTTAAATCTCTTGCATCACCAAAATACCTCTCCACCACGTATCCAATCGCCATTGATGGATCACATCTATCTCATACATTTTATAACTTAGCAATCAGATACGCACCCGTAATCTGGGTAATTATATACACAGGATATATTGATACCATAAATATTTCAACAAATTCCACTTTCTACGATGAGTTCAATCTTCACAAAAGTAGGATGAACGGCACCTGTTTCCACTAGGATCCATAGCATTGCACAAAGTGACAGTGAGCGTGAAAATCTTAATGATGACACCGGAAAGAAGGTCAGCACGGCTGATATCACAGATTTTTCAGTGTTCCAATACGACTTCTACCCAAATCCATAAAGAAAGACATATGCATAGGAAACTACAAATTGAAAGCAAGTCTATTGAGATAAATATTGGACATCAATTGTATGAATCTTTAAGGCATCAACTGCAGACATTCTTCAGACATTCTTCAAATTCATAGAATGACAACAAAGTATGGCTACGTACAATCCATTCGGTTTTATAAACCACTCATGAATAACCTCACAAGCCATTGAAAACCAGATGACACTTTCAAATAGCTTTGATCTACAAACAAGGCTGTAAGACAGAAAGTTAAAATCGAAATACATGAACTAAATCCTCAATAGATATGAAAACATCCCTTGGTAGTGAAGTCGATTCACATTAGTTATTAGGGCTTTCATGCACAGATCCACGGGGCATATACAGAACCATTCCTCCAACAAAACTGAAGAATGACTTTAAAATCGCAAACAAAACATGAGTATATGTGTTCACACACTTCATGGAGCAAGGGTTTCTTCGATCTGAAAACTGGCGTCGATGAAGGACTGTGTGAAGAATACTTCAAAGTCTATTTGGCAAACACAGCCTACGTTGGCTATATTTAGTCCTCAGATGAATGGAATGTCATGAGTACTGGGCGTTTCAAAGAAGCAGCCTGTGAAGCTGCTGGACGCTTATTGGGATGCGTGGTATACCACATTCACACGTTTCAGTAGCATTGGTGCAAAAACGATACACTTCTCAGGGGAAGCTTCTACATGGACTCTTGGGATCAGAGCTCTAACTCATACACACATACTTTTCCTTTGAAAATGATCCTGCATGATAAGCAAACAAAACACTGGATGAACACCTAGACGGTGAGCTCTGTACTAAATGATTTGAAAGCCAGTAGATGGAATGAGCTGATGAGGAAGACTACAAACGAGTCATCTTCTTCAACTTGGTCAAACTGCTCATAGTCATACAAGTGAATGAAAAGTGGAGCCTGTTGTCATTCAATCTGTTGAAAAGAAAGAGAATAATACAACAAATTAGCAAATCTTATTTTCTTCATAAACATTATATTATTTCTGCACAGCTTTCTTACTGGCATGAATAGAATATCTGCAATAATCACTTGTCACAGTGAAATGGATTCACATTCGATATCGATTCACATCTAGAATTGATGCCATAGCTGTTTGATACTATTGCTTGAGTGAATGCAACTTATGTGACTTCACAAACTACAAACACGACTAACATAATAGGTATTAAAAAACCTTGAGTGACATGAGCGTGAAGACTTAGTAGAGTTGCTCTCAAGAATCATGATACTATTCTTCACTCCAGCCATAGGACTGGAATCTGTACATTAACACCCCTGCAAAAGAAACGGGAAGGATAGAATAATAATAAAGGAACTTCATAACTATATTCCTACTGTCAACATTCAACACTATGTTTTCTTTTCAACTGACTTTCATATTTGGTCTACTGTAACCTCTTCTGTGTTCATTTTATGCTAAACTTATTGCCAACAGTAAAATTACCATATGAGCTCTAATGAATTTTTTTACTTGCAAAGCTAGTGATAGAACCAAAGGCCAATATCTACATCAAACAGGAGGAATGGAATGGAAACTGTAAACAATTTGTATGGAATAGCATTTCCGTGCTCCTATTCAGTCAAACGGACATTCCAAAGGATGTGATTTTTCTGAAAGTTTATTTCGGAAACTTGGAAGTGGATGACTGCAAACAATAAAACGAATAATATATTGATACATAATACGAATAATATACAGTGGGTCATTCTTTTTTCTATTCTGCCACAGCTAACTGACTGGAAGTCAGTTGTCGTAACTACTACTAACAGAAGACCCTCACCGATGAGTGAAGATATATAGGAAAATCCATAATAGATCTAAAAACCGTCAAAGATAAAATGGTCATGAAAAAATACAGTGACAGTTTAGTTGGTATAAGAAACAGGATGATTATGAAAGCAAAGCCAACAATCATGGATAGGCCATGGAAGCCCGTGGCTGTCACGAGTGTTGACTTGTATCCTTCATCTGAGGTTGTTAAAAGTGCGTGGTAAAATCCAGAGGTTTGCAGCAGTGGTAACCTCCTGAGCAGACTGAAATCCAAAGGGTTTCCAGAATATCCTGACGATTTCCATCTACTAGGCTGTGGTGAGCTCAAGCAATACATACTCCAGAGGACAGAAGACAGACGTCTACTGCACTTAGGGAGAAAGGGAATGTTGCTGCTCGGCCTAGTACAAGTGTAGAAGCAACACCTCGGTGATTCGATCTTTAAAGACTCCATACATATGAGAAAGACTGGTATGAATAATCCTTCAGAAGCGCCTTCTCAGACCTCCTCCCATCATAAGCACAAGCATAATGAAAACACTGAGTTTTCATGGGCTCACGCAAAATTAGACTCACTTATGACTTTGCTTTGAGAAGAGTTGAACTACTCATTGTTTAAGAGAAATGACCCTTTCTTCTCTGAAGACTTGTGAATCATTCATAGGGTGTGGTGAATAAACTACTTAAGGATCTAATCCATAAAAATGCGATAGGCTAAGCACAGAGATGTTTTTCTCCCTTTCTCAAAGGATGGAACATTTTGTATTTGCACTGACTTTATGTCTTGACTTCATGTACAATTAGATATTGATTTTTTTAGTTGACATACAATAGGACTAAAAATATCGATATAATACTGATAACTCATGTTGGTATGTGTGGTTGTCACATAGGATTCACAGGAGATTTAGATTCACAGTTGTCAACGTAAAGGATGAATGCTATTTAGCTTCTTCGTGACTCTAGACCACGAATGAAGAGTTTTCCTCAACATATTTCACTGAGGGAAATACAAGGATGATAGGCATAATACTATGCTTCGACTCACGGATATCGAAGCATTGTTCACAATACAGATCTGATTTTCGAAATCAGGGTTCTTTCAGTGTCCTTGAACAGCATTTGTTTTTCTGGATACAGAAGAAAAAACTCATGAGTATCAAACTGGTTCCCAGAAAACATGTGTATGAATTGTTATCTTCCTGAACCAGGGATCAAACCCACATCACTTCCACCTCCTGCACTGGTAGGCAGAGTATTTCTTGATCAACTGCGCCACCTGGGAATCGACATACATTTCAAGGACCACTGCCATCAGCTTCTACTGTTCATGACCAAACTAGGAGAAACAACATTGGAAGAAGGACTCATAAGGGTACTCATAGGAAGTACTCATAAGTCAAGGAACCGTTCTACTGGGTCCTCTCGTTATTACTGGGACAAGTCAGTTCCTCCGATGATGATGGGTATAACTGAAAAATTATTACAAATGCATGGGATGCGATGTCTACATGATAAATGTGTTCCTCTTATACTATTGCTTCAGGGATGTCTACTTCCGCATGAACGACTGCACTACAAGGGATGCCTGCTATTCCAGCTCAAGCAACAGATAGTCAAGTGCAGATCATTGTCCTTTGTTGAAAATAATCAGCAGTTTGTCAACATAGGGAACATGCCGGAGGAACCCTTGGGATGGAACTCTAAAAACAGGTTGGGCCCTCTTTTTGCCAGGCCCTGCGATAAAATACAAATCAGAAAAAGAAAAATAGCATCGGTTTTGTCAGGACTTCCTCATCTTTTCTTTCTCGGTAGCAGGAAGCAGACATTGAGGCCAGAGGACTGCAGGATTTCATTGTGAACTAACGTTGGGTGGGGTGGAGGCTCATCACTCTAGTAAGAATGTGGCTCACTAAAACGGAATTTCATTCACTTCATGGACATAGAGTTCTAGAATCCTTCATTAAGGAATTCAATAAGCTATATTTCCTTACACCTTCACAATCTCTTGGTTTACAAGAATGTCAATTGCTAGTCCAGCACTTATACAATGAGTGTTACAGGTAGTATGAGTGTATAAATGATGACGAGCAATGACAGGAAGTTTATTTATTCTCTGTTTGAATTCTTGAGTTTTTATATAATTTTTTATAATATCCTTACAGATGTAAATATTTTAGTGACATGTATAAATACACGTTGAGTAGTGCTATGATAACTCATAGTGTTGCCACAATAAATATCATGGTTATTATGTGCTTTTCATATATTCCTTTGGAGATTCTCTTGCATTACACATCATCATAAGATATTTAATAGTTTCCTAAACTGTACAGTAGGTCCTTGTGGCTTCTTTATATATGGTAATGTATTTGTTAATAATTCAAACAAAAACTGGTACACAAATATTCATAGTGACATTCACAATAGCTCAAAGGTAGAACTCATTCAAGTGTCCGTTGGTGGGAGACTGAATATGCAACGCAAGGTATATTCAGAAGCTTGAACGGTATTCCACCATACAAAAAAGTACATTAAATGGTGCTGCCACTCTGCAAGACATTACACAAATGACTCCAAAACGAACACGTGGAAGAAATACATAGTTCGATTCCAATTCATGCTATGTACCCAAAAGGATTGGGAAAGGGGGCTGAAAAAAATGGATACTCCTTCCGTCATACTCACAACAGCATGATTCACACTGGCAAACAAACAGAAGCAATCGAAGTGTCCATGGCAGCCAATTCCATAAACAAACTGTGGTATACACACAATGGAATCTGATTCGGCCCTTCAAAGTCAGTAATTCTGACAATGCGACAATGTGGACAAACCTTATGGTCATTAGATTAAGTGAAATAAACCAGACCAAAAAAAGACAAACGTTCTGTGATTCCGCTCATATGAGATATCCAAACAAGTCAAATCTGTCAGAAATAGCAGAAAGTGATTCCGACCGATCGAAAAGAGTTCATGTTTCATGGACCTCAGTTTCCCTTGGAAAAACTGACTTCCCATCATATCTCCAAAACCAATTAGACAAATAACTGGAAGCTATATCCAGTCAAATGAATGTAGACATAATGTTACAGTGTACACCAAACTCACTCAAACTTCTCAACAGACAAAAGGCAAAACTGTATCTGTGGCACCTCAGCTTAGCTTAAAACTGTATCTACGGTACCTCACTTCTGCTTATAAAATTTAACAACAACAACAACACACTAAAGGCTATCCAAAAAAGGATAGAAAACACATATAACATCAACTTTAAAAAATTAGAAATTGAAACGGTGAAAAACCTTATTCACAAAACTTAAACACAAGCCACAGGAAACTATATTTTATAAAATAGATATCTGATAAAGGATTGTTCTCCAAATATACCAAAAAATCTAGAACAATCTCATAAAATATGTATACACCTAAACACCTGGCCTACAAAAATATAAAGATAGTAAATAAGCCTATCAAAAAGACTCAAAACCACATAGCATTAGGAAATGACAAACTAAAATAACAGTGAGGTAGCACTGCACACCTATTAGATCCAGTCAACTCAAGAAAAGGGGGTAGGGCACAGCTTCTCCGGTGGCTCAGTGGTAAAGAATCTGCCTGACAATGCAAGACACTCTAGTTCGATCCCTTACCCCAGAAGATCCCACAAGCCACAGAGAAACATAGCTGGATTTTTCCACAGCTAAACAAGGCTCACCTGTGACCTGAATCCTTCATGTCCAGCACTTACTAAACAGCTTTGAAAACATGTCCAGACAAAAAAGGATCGCATGATTATATACAACAGCTCGACTTGGTAATCACTACAAACTTTCAAATATCAGGATGTCTTCAGTAGATGACAGTGTAAACAAATGGGGATACATGCAAAGTGAAGGGGAGCAAATGCTACCACAAAATATACCACCTCAGCATGAGGATTAGTTGGACCCAATTAACTTTTTATTTTTTTAGAGGACACATGATCATCTCTGAAACCCAAGTTCAAGACAGCTCTTCTGTGAGTCACATTTACCAGAGAAATCTCATTTCAAAGGAATCCTCTCTATATGCCAGATAGAAGGATGAGACACAGTCTTTTGAAACTCTTTTTTCTTTTCTATCGATAGGGAAAGCTAAGCCGTAAATCTGCACAGCCACCATACCCTTCCTTTCCTTTGGTTGTATTTTTTTAAATATTTGTTTCTGTTTTCATTTGGCTGCGCCAGGTCAACCTTCATTGAGGCAAGCCAGATATTTAGCTACAGCATGCAAATTCTCTGTTGTGGCATGGGAGATCTAGTTCTTGGATCAGGAAATGAACCTGGGCCTCCTTCTTTGGGAGTGTCCAGTCTCAGCCACTGGACCACCAGGAAGTGCCTGTTTTGTTTTCAGATGAAGATGGAATCTAAGGTGATATCTTGGGCCATTTCAGTCACTGACTCAGTTTCCTGAGTTTGTCCAAAGCACGCACAAGGTGCACATTATTAAACTGGTTTGCAAAACAAGAAAAGGTTGTCTGCTACAACACTGTATGCTTACAAATATCTAAATGGTAAATGGCATAGTATTGATTTTTCATTACTATGGGGGGAGAAAGAATGCAGGATTCATACATGTTACAACACGAATAAATATTCAAACCATCTTCAGTGAAAAAAAAATCCACATAGAAAAGGCCACCCAGAACCCTTATTCACCATGTCTGCTTTCAATCCATCAAGTTTGTCCAAATAACTGAAAATCTCAGTAACACTCTAATAAAGAAAAAAGGATGAAGATGGAAACAAAAGATATATTCATACACTTGAACATTGCAAAGTGGAAGTGGGGCGGTGGATTACATTATAACGTAGATACCATATGATTTCCTGATTTTGGAGATTATGTGCTGGTTCTGCAGAAGGTACCCATTTTGGATAAAACACATAGAGTCTTTTAGATGATGTGGCAAATGCTAGCACTTGTTCCCATTGCTAGGCATTTTCTGTACATTTTAAATGACTGGAAAGTATACTAGGTTTCAAAACAACCATGTCAATACCACAAAAGAAATTTAGAGTAGACAGGCAGGAAGCTTTCTGATACAGGCCAAGACTTACCCAGACGAAGTTCAAGGGAAGCTGCGATGCTCACTGCCCTTGAAGGAGTCCACGTGGAATGAAGAAGTACTGTGGGAAGTCTCTTAGTAACCACCATGTCTTGGGTCCTCTGGATGACCTACTGCAGGAGAAACAGATGTTACAGATAAAACGTTCCACATCACTTCACAAAATGTTGTTAGACTACTTTCAGTAAAGCTGAATCATTTGGGATCAATTTACAATCATATAATAGACTACCATTTACAGTCCAAAAATCACTTGCATTTCTAGACACTCATAACAATCAGAAAAAAAAATTAAGAAACTCCCACTTAAATAAAACATCTAGCAACAAACTTAATCAAGAACATAAAAGACCAGTAGTCAGAAAACTAGAAAGCACTGATAAAGAAACCAAAGAAAACACAAATACACAGAAAACTATTCCACGCTCATGCACTGGAACAATGAGGAATTAAAAGGTCCATTCCAACCAAAGTCATCAACAAATACACGGACTGCAATCACAAAATAACATTCAATGGCATTTTTCACAGAAATAGAAATATTCCTCATATTAGACTGCTACTGTTGACCAGGACCTTAAACGGCCAAAAAGACTCTGAGAAAGAGGAACACAGCTGGAGGCATCTTCCTATCCCTCTTCAAACTACATCACGGAGCTGTAGTGACCACCACAGTGAGGAACTGGCAGGAACACAGACACATGGACTCCAGGAGAGAATAGAGAGCCCAGAAACGAACCCACATGTACATGGTCAGTTCCTGAAAATCAAACCAGGAACGAGCGAAAGAGGAAAGGACAGTCTTCTCAAGAAACAGTGACAGGAAAACGGCCACCTACACGGAAGAACATCAGTGTTCATCCTCTACATCATCTAACGCAAATCGAACTGAAAACCCACCGCTTTGCACACGGAGCTCTTTCCCCCTGAGTCCTCCGAGATGGACCTCCAGTCAGCCCTCAGCTGGACACAGGAAACGTCTACTCCGTCCTCATTTTTCGCTCTTGCAGCGCCTCCCTGCTGGTGGGCACTGAGGCAACCCTGCTCCTCTCAGCCTGGATGCAGCCCTGTTATCCAGAAGCCTGAGCCCTGATGGTCCTGAGGAGACAAAGCTCCCGCCAGCTGCTCACGGGGCAGAGCCTAAAGGCAAAGCGTCCTGCGCCCGCGGGTCAGAGGGGGCTTTGGCGCCCCCCTGCGGGCCACAGGAGAAGAGCGGGCAGCCCGGCGCTCACAGACCTCAGAGGGCTCACCCAGAAGCAGCTCTGCTGCGAGCACTCAGACTGGAAGCCCAAACTGAAATGGAGCAGAATAGCTCCATGACCCTCCGCAAAACATGGCTAAGGAACAATCAGAGCCTGTATGGAATGCAGGCCATAAAAAGGAACACATGTGAGTTTGTTCTAATAAAGGGGAGGGAAGTCAGTCAAAGAGAGAAAAACATGGAATCTAGAAGGATGGTACTGACGAGTCTGTTCACAGAGCAGCAATGGAGGTGCAGACATAGAGAACAGACTTACAGACGAGGGTGGGGAACAAGAGGGAGAGGGTGAGATGAATGGAGAGAGCAGCATGGATGCAGGTACACCAACCTTTGTAAATAGACAACCAATGGGAATTTGCTGTATGATTCAGGGAACTCAAACTGGGGCTCAGTAGTAACCTAGAGAGGTGGGAATGCGTGCGAGGTGGGAGGGAGATTCCAGAGCAAGAGGACATAGGTACACCTATGGTCAATTCATGTGGATGGTATGACAAATCAAACCAATATTGTAAAGCAATGATCAATCAACTAAAAAGAAATAACTGTTTAAAAAAATATGAACATACACACAAACTTTGCAACAAGGTAACTCCATTTTAAAAACTATTGAAATTTTAGAAAACTACAAACGTTCTACATGACCTTCGGTCTGGTGATCAGGTCTAACATACACAAAACAAGCCAACTTACCCAATTATGAATACAAATGAGTTAACACATTGCCTTTTATCATTTCATACATTTACCCTGTGGAGGACCTTACTCGAGAGAACCAAAAAGAAACTGCTAAATGAACCACGGACCACCCACCCTGGCCAGGCAACAGAGAAAAGAAAACACTTGCAGGAGTCATCTCACAACAGGAGGTCCTGGGAAGGAACAAGGAACGAACAAGCTACCACCAACCAGAATTCTGGGAGAGGTCAGGAGATGGGAGGCTCCAGTTCAGAGGTCCTACCAACCTCCCAGGATGCACTTCGCTGGAATCCATCTCGGCTGAGTGATGCGTGTGCCCCCAAGAAGGATCCCAATTCAGAATGCCTGGCAAGAGACAAACCAGAAATGAACCCGATGACCATAAAACCTGAGAGTGCGAGCCACGTGACAGAGTGGTTCTCTCCGTTTCCCTCACCCTCCTGCCCTCCACCCCGGCAGCCCTTCCAATGAAGCCTCTCGCTTGGACAGCACTCCTCTCCTCAGACAACTCATTGCCCAGTGTCAGACAAGAACTCACTCTCAAGCCCTGGAAGGGAACCCCCTTCCTTCATCAAAAGCAATATCCAGGAGAAAAGAGCTTCCAAACGCTATCTTGCAGAGAAGGAAATCAGACAAGGCAATGGCAGCCCGCTCCAGTACCATTGCCTGGAGAATCCCACGGACAGAGGAGCCTGGTAGGCTGCAACCCCGGGGTCACTAAGAGTCGGACACGACTTCACTGAGTGACTTCACTTTCACTTTTCACTTTCATGTACTGGAGGAGGACATGGCAACCCACTCCAGTGTTCTTGCCTGGAGAATCCCAGGGACAGAGGAGCCTGGTAGGCTGCTGTCTATGGGGTCGCGCAGAGTCAGGCACGACTGAAGCGACGTGGCAGCAGCAGCAGAGAAGGAAATGGCACCACCTGCAGTACTCTGGTCTCAGAAATCCTAGGGACAGAGGAGCTTGGTGGGCTACAGTCCAAAAGCAGGGCATTTCTGACGGGAGGAAACAGTCCCAGGGAAGCTGAGCTGCTCACCAAAGGCCCCAGAGCTTTGGATAGCACACCAGAGCTGTGGCTGAGGATTCCCAGCTGCCATGCCTCTTGATCCTGGCCTCTTTCACTAGATACGTGTGTGGAAAACTAGAATCTCAAATATGCCCTGGTGGTTCCATAGTCAAGAATCCACCTGCCAGTGCTGGAGATGCATGTGCGATCCCTAGGATGGGAAGATGCCACATCCTATGGAGCCCGTGTGCCACAACTGCCGAGCCTGTGCTCTAGATCCTGGAAGCCACGATGCCGAGTTCACATGCCGCAGCCACTGAAGCCCGTGAGCCTGTGCCCCTCAACAAGAGGACACACTGCAGTGAGAAGCCTGCAAACCACTCGTTATGGCCCATGCTCACCAAAACTAGAGAAAAGCCCACACACAAAGATGCAACACAGCCAACAATCAATACAACTCTTTTCCTAAAAAAATGCACATCTGACAAAGAAACTGTACTCGAATTGTCCAAGAACACTAGAGCAAACAAGCCCATTCATAATTGGTAACGACTGAAATAGACACCTGGCCACTGAGGGTATACTGATAGTAAACTATCATACAAAAACATACTCAAGATACTGGTGCGATGCACGCAGAGCCCCCTTTGAAAGACAATCTGACAGTTTTTTTTTTTTTCAGTAACCACGTGGGACAAGCACTGAATTCTGTGTATGACAAGCGGTGGAAGCCAGGTATCTTACCATTGGAAGGCAAAGTTCCAGATAAACAAAAAGGAAACGTTACAATGTCCATGTCGTGGTGGATCAGGTTGGAGACATCATCACAAATTACCTTTAACTGAATATGTTCAAAGGTGAGCTGGAATACATGGAGATATATCTCCATGTATTGTCAGCTGAGCATATTGAGCTCCTACATGTATGTTTTAAATATCATTCTCTAATAAAAGGGAACAGGAAACATCTCCGATGGCCTGGTGGTAAAGAAGCTGCCTACCGATGCAGGGAACACGGGTTCAATTCCTGTGTAGAAGATTCCACACGCCCAGGGGCAATGAAGCCCTTGAACAACTCTTGACGTTTGCATGCTCCAGAGCCCAAGTTCTGCACACAGAGAAAGCACTGCAATGAGAAGCCATGGCACAGCAACTAGAAGGTAGCCTCTGCTCACTACAACTAGACAAAGGAGCAATAAAGACCCAGCACAGTCAAAAATAATGTCATGTTAAAAAAAGGACAGTTCTTTGAAGAAATGACTGAGACTAGGGGTGAGACTGTAAATATATGAGCCAGGGTCATCTTCAATTATGAGAAATTAAAGAAACTAAAGACAACTATCAAGCTGTCCAAACGGATACAAATGAATGACGACACAGTGTTATCTGTATACACCAGCAAATAACAATCTGAAAGGGAATTGAAACAAACAATTCCCCTTCAATCACGTCAACATTAATAAAAGACTTTGCTATGGATGGAATGAGGATGACAAGACTGGCACACTGGAAATGATACATGATTGCTGAAAAATACCCTCAAGCCATGGACAGAGACTCCATAGCGATGACAAGACTTCAGTTGGCAATACCGTGGAATGCATCTGCCATCTGAAATGAAGATTCAATATGAATTACAAAAGGCTGAAAGGTGGCTGCTAAACCACAAAAGATGCCAGCATTCTTGGCCTCCAGAGGAGAATTCAATCCAGGGCAAGTGACGAAGCTTGATGGCTCAGAGGTTTTCTGTGAAAAAGTTTGATTCAAGTAGAAAAGAGATCGAGAGAGCTGCTGACGTAGACATTCAAAGGGGGAAGAAAGAGTACCCCCTGCTAGTCTTTAGCCAGATGTTATACAGCCACTAGCAGTCTGCTAAGGAAAGAAAGACAATGTCTCAGAGAATGGCACCAGGCCCCTCACCCACAGCATGCATTGAGATCACATTGGCAGCAGATGAGTCATCCCAGGCCAGAAAATGATGGACATGAATCTTGAAGAAAGGCAGATTTCCAAGCAAATATATAGTTTCATTCACAGAGGTTAAGAGAACCAGGTATGAGTAAGACAAACCGGTTTGTCGAGTCGTTTCTGAGCCCTTAGGGGGAACTGACCTGAAGACATTAACATACCTTAAGACAAACATTTCCATAAGAACAATGCATTGCTTAGTTCAAGGTTTGAGAAAAGTTAAATTCAGGTGGAGCCAGGAGTTGTCATGGCAACACAGAATTTTCAGAGAAACCTTCTTTTACATTTGTATCAAGATGGAGAAAAAAAAACCGCAGCCCTCTTTGGTCTCCTCCTGCCTCTTAAGAGAGAGAAAAAAACGTCTGACACTTGCAGTTTATTTTCTCTGTCTGGAGACCCCTGGCCTTCCTGCCTGTTATCCTCTCCAGGCCTGTAGGAAGCAATACACTCGGCTGCTTGGGAAAAGCGCGCGGGTCTGAGCTGTATGCAAAGGGGTGAAGCGGTAAAACCCTCGGCCCCAAAGGCGAGGCTTTTCTGCGATCGCCATTTCAGTCGGCTCCGAGACTGCAAACAAAGGGCAGAAGACATGGTTCCCTGCTCCGCCGAGTCCGAGTTCCCTTACCTGTGGTCCACAGCCCTGCGCTCTGCTCGCTGGATGCCAATCGACGGGGACCCAGGAGCCCACGAAACGAGCAGTCCCAGCTGCAATGGCGAGCCCTGAGAGCACAACTGGGGACCCCTGGCCCCGAGGCGCCGCCATGTTCACCCCGCCCCAGACCCGCTCCCGTGAGCCGCGCCCCCTGACCAGCCGCCCAGGCTCGCCCCGCCCCCGAGGCGCGCACGGTGCGCCCCGCCCCCACGCCCCCTGCCAGGCCAGGCCCGCGGGACCGCGACTGCCTCCAGGGGAAACACAAGGACAAGCAGATCCACCCCACCGAGACAACCCAAGCTTTTTCTCAGCTCATCTGTCTATGGATTTAGGGATAAGAAGCAAAGATGACCTAGGACAGCCATGATATTCTATAGAGCCAGACCCTGGCGCGCAGAGGCTTGAAGAGGGCCCGGGAGCGCTGCCTGAAACAGCAAGCCTCTGTAGCATAGCGGTTAGGCAGGCTGGTAAGTCAGGCAGACTAGGGTCTGTAGGTCAGGAGTTCAAGTCCCGGGTTTAACTCTTTCCCTTTTAGGGGGCGGGGACCACAAGAGGCGGGGCTTAGACCAGAAAAGTTTCTTTTGATTTTAGAGGTTTATTGTGAAGCTTAGGGTTAGGGTTCGGGCAACCCCCCAACTCGCTCGGGTTCGGGTTCGGGGTTAGGGTTAGAATTCGGGGAACCCCCCTCTTCTTAGAGTTCGGGTTTGGGTTAGGGTTCAGGTCAGGGTCAGGGTTCAGGTTACGGTTAGGGCTTAAAGTGAGCGCTAATGGGGCCCATAGTTCTTTATTAGCCTGCCCTGGCGGGCCGAGGCTTGAAGAGTGCCTGGGAGCAGCATGAAACCCGGGGGCTTTGTTAGCATAGCGGTTAGGCTGACGGCCGAGTAAACATGCAATCTGGCTTTGTGGGTCAGAAGTTCCAGTCCGGGCTTGCCTTTTTTGCTTTGAGCGGATGGGGGACCGCAAGGGGCGGGGCTTAGGCCAGAAAAGTTTCTTTTTCTTTTAGAGTTTTATTGTTAGGGTTAGGGTTAGGGTTAGGGTGCCGGCATCCCCTCAACTTGTTAGGGTTCAGGTTCAGAGTTCGGGTTACGGGAATCCCCTCCCTTCTTAGGGTTTGGATTCGGGTTCGGGTTAGGGTTCAGGGTTCGGGTTTGGGGTTTGGAGTTCAGGGTTTGGGGTTCCGGGTTCGCGGTTCTCGTTTGGGGTTTGGGGTTCCGATTAGGGGTTCAAGGTTCAGCTTAGGGGTTTGGGGTTTGGGGATCAGGTTATGGGTTCTCGGTTCAGATTAGGGGTTTGCAGTTGGGGTTTGGGGTTTGAGGATCGGGTTAAGGGTTTGGGGTTTGGGGCTCGCGGTTTGAGTTTGGGGCTTGGGTTTGGGGTTTGGGGATCAGGTTAGGGGTTCTTGGGATTTGGGATTCGGGTTAGGGTTTGGGGTTCGCGGTTTGGGTTTGGGTTAGGGGTTCGCGGTTTTGGGTTGG
The DNA here is from genome assembly GCF_001704415.2 of Capra hircus. Taxonomy (NCBI): domain Eukaryota; kingdom Metazoa; phylum Chordata; class Mammalia; order Artiodactyla; family Bovidae; genus Capra; species Capra hircus. The sequence continues at coordinate 21,161 of NW_017192941.1, forward strand.
GTTGGGG
>NW_017192942.1:0-10043 GCF_001704415.2 Capra hircus
TATCTAGCCCACCTTTATAGGTTTGTCCGGCCACATGTGATTGTTTACAGCCTCCCAACCTGAGAGGCATGAGATGTTTTAGACTTACTAAAGGCAAATTATTTTGGGGAGTTAGAAATTATTAGTATAGTTGGTTAGGAATTATATTGGTGAAGGGTTCTTCATTTGTTGTGTCAAAAATTGCTGCTAATTCCCTGCTCTGGGTGGGACAAGGATATTTTAGGTCAAACCTCTCTGCTGACAGACCAGCTTGTGTGACAGGATTATCCATACTGCTGCCACTAGGCACAAGATTGTTTACTACCTCTCAACTGTAAACAGCACAGAGAGTTTTGGAGTATTTTGAGAGTCTTAATTAGCATAGGACTTTTTCTTCTTGTTGAGTCAATGATTGCCACCAGGCCTCCATATCCTTAGGCACTTGGGAATATATTAATCAATGTATTTGGAATATAGCAAAGGAAATATAGCAGTTTTTGATGTTAGCAATACTAGACTTTTTGAGTTAATGGATTTTCACTTTTGTAATAGATCACTGTACTTTGTTATATATCACTGTGTCCTTTCTATGTAAGAATGTAACTTTATCATATCTTAAGACTAAATAGATCTTAAGGGGAGAATTGATGAAAGGATTTTCATTTGTTAGGCTGATGTTTGCTGATAAATCTCCATGTTCCCTACCCTTATAATGAATATAACTAGTATATAGGAGAAATAAGTATTAACCTTTAAGCATATAGGAGAAATAAGAATTCACCTTTAAGACTAATCATGTTAACCTTGGGTTAAATAAATTCCTTTCTTGATTGTAACTCACTACACCCTCACCCTATAGGAATGTAACTTTATTTGGAGGGTGGTGCCTGGTTTAAGAAAAAACACCCTTGGAAGAAATAAGTTTATTTGGTTATCAGAAAGAAAGGATCATAAAATGTCAGCAGGTCTCATTCATGGCCAGAAGATGATGTAAGATCCCTAAGACCTTTTTTTATACATTTATGTGAAGCACCTGATTTTGATAAAGGTCAGGATGCCGACTCCTGCGTGACTCTGTATTCATCCCTATGTGTAACAAGAGGTATACAAGCAAAACCAAAAATAAAGAAATCAGATCAGTTTCCGGAAAGACTGATTCCCCCATGTCGCTTCTTTTTTGCTCCCGTTTTTCTGGCTGAATTCTCTACTGGAGGATGGATGTTATTCCACGTAATCCAAGTTATTCAGCCTCTTTTTCTCCAATAATCTTTCCTACTACACTATCCATTTCTAATCTCTTTATATCTGGGATTAAATATGTATATTTCCAAAGACGACGACTACGTCCCCACCTTCGAATCACCCTGGATCCACCGGGGCTGGACCACGGCACTTTCCCTGCTTGGTCGGGAAAGAATTCCCGGCGTTCCCACCGAATCTCAAGAAGAGGCGCTCTCCACAGGAAAGGCGAGAGGAATTCCAGGGTCGTGCCACAATTCCAAGAGTCCCCCAGATGTCTCAGTCCATTCCAGAGGAACCTGTTTTCCCTGCACTGCCTTGATTTTCACGCCGAGGATCGACTGGCACCACGGTGGCACGTGGGACAGCGATGTGGGAAAGCCTCGTGGGAAAGCCTCGAGGAAAGCCCCGTGGGAAATACCTCGAGGGAAAGACACAGATCTCTTGATCCACGCGACGGGCAGAGTGACACTGCTACTGCAGCTCGGGAGGTAAGCGTTCTTGCATGATCCCGCTGAGAAGAGGACTGACACCCCTGGGGAGACTCAAGAAGTACCCCAAGAACCATGTCAGCACGGGAGAGGAATCCTCAGGTACCGGCCTCGACTTCACACAAGGTCTTAGGCCCACCATCGACGGGAGAGGAATCCCGAGAGGCCCCGTAGCCACTCGGATGGGAACTGGCCTTTCCTGACGCCACCAGAGCGGGTCCCTGAGGTCCCAGCGTACGTTGAGAACACCTGCCACAATTCGAGAAAATCCAGGAGGTTCTCCCACCAGGCAAGATGAGGCCAATTTCCGCTGAGGCTCTCGAGGCTAATCACACCTAAACTCTGGAAATTCCAAAGGTTCCTTAACAACCTTGCTGAAACTCAAGAAGTTCCCCGACATACCGTCTCCACTCCAGAGGAAGCACGAGGGTCCCGCCCACATCCAGAGGAGCCCCGTTTATGCCTCGGACCTCGAGATGACGGATCCTTTCCCTGCTTGGTCGGGAAAGAATTCCCGGCGTTCCCGTCCCATCTCAAGAGGAGGCGCTCTCCACAGGAAAGGCGAGCGGAACTCCAGGGTCGTACCACCATTCCAAGAGTCCCCCAGATGTCTCAGTCCATTCCAGAGGAACATGTTTTCCCTGCACTGCCTCGACTTTCAAGCCGAGGATCGACTCACACCCTGGTGGCAGGTGGGACAGCCCTGTGGGAAAGACTCTTGGGAAAGCCTTGAAGGAAAGACTTGAGTGAAAGCTACAGATCCCTTGACCACGCGTTAGGAAGCGTGACACTGCTGCTACAGCTCGGGAGGAAAGCGCACGTGCATGCCCACACTCGAGACGAGGACTGACTTCCCTGGGGAGACTCCAGAAGTACCCCAAGAACCATGTCAGCACTGGAGAGGAATCCTCAGGATCCGGCCTCGACTCCACACAAGGTCTTAGGCCCCGGCATCGACCCAAGAGGAATCCCGAGAGTCCCCCTGGCAACTTGCATGGGGACTGGCCTTTCCTGAGGCCACGAGACCGGGTCCCTGAGGTCCCCGTCGTAATTCGAGAGCACCTGCCGTAACTCGAGAAAATCCAGGAGGTTCTCCCCTACAGCAAAATGAGGCCTATTTCCACTGACGCATCTAGAGGCTAAGCACACCTAACCTCTGGAACTTCCAATGGTTCCTTCACACACTTGCTGCAACTCAAGAGCTTTCCCGACACACCCGTCTACACTCAAAGGAAGCACGAGGGTCCCGCCCACATCCAGAGAAGCCCTGAGCCCCCCTCGAGGCTCCAAAGGAGAGATCTTTTAAATGCTTGCATTTCCCGAGTCGAAGACCTTGTGTTGAGTTGGGACCGGAAACTGAGGATTCCTCTCCAGTGCTGACGTGGATTTTTGGGTACTTCTGGACTCTCCCCAGGGGAGTCAGTCCTCGTCTCGAGTGGGGAAATGCACGTGGGCTTTCCTCCCTAAAGGTGGCAGCAGTGTCATGCTACCCGACGGGTGGATCAAGGGATGTGTGGCTTTCCCTGTAGGATTTCCCATGAGGCTTTCCCACGAGGCTAACACACAGGGCTGTCCCACGTGCCACCGTGGTGTGAGTCGATCCTCGGCGTGACAGTCAAGGCAGTGCAGGTAAAAGAGTTTCCTTTGGAATGGACTCAGTCCTCTGGGGACTCTTGGATTGTTGGCACGACCCTGGAGTTCCTCTCGCCTTTCCTGTGGAGAGCGCTTCCTCTTGAGATGCGACGGGAATGCCGGGAATTCTTTCCCGACCACGCAGGGAAAGGATCCCTCATCTCGAGCTACAAGGAGGAAAAGGGCCTCCTCTGGATGTGCAAGGGACGCTCGCGCTTCCTCTCGAGTGGACAAGGGTATGTCGGGGAACTTCTTGAGTTGCAGCAAGGGTGTGAAGGACCCTATGGAAGTTCCAAAGGTTAGATGTGATTAGCCTCGAGTCGCCTCAGCGGAAATGGGCCTCATCTAGCCTGGAGGGAGAATCTACAGGATTTTCTCGAGTTGCGGTAGGTGCTCTCGATTTACGACGGGGACCACAGGGACCGTATCTGATGGCCTCAGGAAAGGCCACTCTCCGTGCGAGTTGCTTATTGGCCTCTCGGGATTCCTCTCCCGTCGATGCCGGGCCTAAGACCTTGTGTGGATCCGTGCCGGAACCTGAGGATTCCTCTCCAGTGCTGACATGGATCTTGGGATTCTTCTGGAGTCTCCCCAGGGTAGTCAGTCCTCGTTACGAGGGGCAGGCACGTGCGGTTTCCTCCCGAGCTGTAGCAGCGGCGTCATGATTCCCTTCGCGTGGATCAAGGGATCTGAGGCTTTCCGTCGAGGCTTTCCCACGAGGCTTTCCCACGAGACTTTCCCACAGGGCTGTCCCAGGTGCCACCGTGATGTGAGTCGATCCTCGGCATGAAAGTTGAGGCAGTGCAGGGAAAACAGGTTTCCCTGGAATGGAGTGAGCCTCTGCGGGACTCTGGGAATGGTGGCACGACCCTGGAGTTCCTCTCGCCTTTCCTGTGGAGAGCGCCTCCTCTTGAGATGCGACGGGAACGCCGGGAATTCATCCAGAACACGCAGGGAAAGGATCCCTTCTCTCGAGCTAGGAGGCGGAAACGGGGCTCCTCTGGATGTGGCGGGACCTCGTGCTTCCTCTCGAGTGGAGACAGGTATGTCGGGGAACTTCTTGAGTTGCAGCAAGTGTGTGAAGGACCCTTTGGAAGTTCCAGTGGTTAGGCGTGATTAGCCTTGAGATGTCTCAGCAGAAAGGGGCCTCATCTCTCCTGGAAGGGAGAACCTCCTGGATTTTCTCGAGTTGCAGGTGCTCTCGACTTACGACGGGGACCTCAGGGACCCGCTCTGGGGGCCTCAGGAAAGGCCAGTCCCCATGCGAGTTGCGCAGGGGCCTCTCGGGATTCCTCTCCCGTCGATGCTGGGGCCTAAGACCTTGTGTGGAGTCGGTGCCAGAAACTGAGGAGTCCTCTCCAGTGCTGACATGGATCTTGGGATACTTCTTGAGTCTCCCCAGGGCAGTCAGTCCTCGTTACGAGTGGGGCATGCACGTGCAATTTCCTCCCGAGCTGTAGCAGCAGTGTCACGCTTCCCTTCGCGTGGAACAAGGGATCTGTGGCTTTCCCTCGAGGCTTTCCCACGAGGCTTTCCCATGAGGCTTTCCCACAGGGCTGTCCCACGTGCCACCTTGGTGTGAGTCGATCCTCGGCTTGAAAGTCCAGGCAGTGAAGGGAAAACAAGTTTCCCTGGAATGGACCGAGACATCTGGGAGACTCTGGGAATGGTGGCACGACCCTGGAGTTCCTCTCGCCTTTCCTGTGGAAAGCGCCTCTTCTTGAGATGCGACGGGAACGCCAGGAATTCTTTCCTGACCACGCAGGGAAAGGATCCCTCCTCTCGACCTAGGAGGCGAAAACGAGGCTCCTCTGAATGTGGGAGGGACTCTCGTGCTTCCTCTCGAGTGGAGACGGGTATGTCGGAGGGTGCAGCATAGCAAGAGCTTAAAAATCCATCCAATTTGTCTTTTTTTTTAACCTCGGAGAGAACGAGTTTGCTCCACCTCCACCCTTTGGCAGTGTGGAGGGAAGAGGGCACCACCCTCTCCAAAGGGGACATAGGGCCTACCAGGAGAGAAAGGCCCCTTGAGGAGCTGAGCCCAGGTAGGCAGCCAGTGATGTCAAGCACACTCCCGCTGCTTGCTTCTTCATGGGCACTCCCACGATCTGCTAGGAATGTCTTTGCAAGGATCTCAAAGGGAAGGGAGATACATGGCCCTGTCTCTGGAACTTCAGTCCTCTGAGCAGATCTGGAGGTCTTGAGTTGTATAAGCAAACCTGTTCCTTCCAAATAGAGGCTTGCAAACACACCCCCGGTGGTTGGCCTCTTCTTCCCCGAAGAAGTCTTTCTTTCCCCACCATGCTGCGAACTCCCTGTCCCAACCTCCAAGAATAGCGCTTCTTGCCATTCCTTTCTTAGAGGCAGTTATCCCTGAGCTTGGGGCCGTAGGAGTAGCCCCACACTCACAGGGAAGGCAAAGACTCCTCCATACATCTCCTCTATCCCCTTTGCTCTGGAGGGAGAGCTCTAGTGAGCCTAGGGTCTTTCAGGAAAATTCTTGGCTTGGACAGGGATCTCACCCTGTTTGTGAACCTGCATACCCAACCAGGGCCACAGAGCACCTGTTTCAGTAAAGTGGGCCCTGAAAGGGTGCAGGCCTAGCAAGAGCTTGAAAATCCCATTCAATTGCTGTTTTTGTACCTCTGACAGAGCGAGCTTGGCTCCACCTTTGGCAGTGAGGAGAAAAGAGGCATGACACCCTCCCCAAGGGGACATGGGGCCTACTTCGAGAGGAAAGGCCCCTTGTGGAGATGAGGCCAGGAAGGCACACAGTCGTGTCAAACACACTCCCACTGCTTGCTTCTTCAGGGGCACTCCCGCTATCAGCTAGGAATGTCTTTGCAATGATCACAAAGGGAAGGGGAGATGCAGGGACCCTGCTTCTGGACCTCCGGTGCTCTGAGCAAATCTCGAGGTTCTCCCGTTGTTGGTCAAGGTCAAGGTCAAGTTCAAGTTCAAGGTCAAGTTCAAGTTAGTCAAGCTTCAAGTCAAGGTTCAAGTTCAAAAGATCAAGGTAGGTCAAGCGGTCAAGTTCAAGGTCAAGTTCAAGTTCAAATTCAAGTTCAAGGTCAAGGTCAAGTTCAAGTTGAAGTTCAAGGTCAAAGGTAAAGTTCAAGTTGAAGATCAAGGTCAAGGTCAAGTTCAAGCTCAAGCTCAAGGTCAAGGTCAAGTCAAGCTCAAGTCAAGGTCAAGTTCAAGTTCAAGTCAAGTCAAGTTCAAGTTCAAGTTCAACAGTCAAGTTCAAGGTCAAAGTTTCAAGGTCAAGGTCAAGTTCAAGTTGAAGTTAAAGTTCAAGGTCAAGGTCAAGTTCAAGGTCAGCAAGGCCCAAGAATTTTCAAGTTCAAAGTCAAGGGTCAAGGTCAAGTTCAAGGTCAAGGTCAAGTTCAACTTCAAGGGCAGGGCAAGGCCAAGACCAAGACCAAGGCAAGGGCAAGGGCAAGGGCAAGGCCCAGGCCAAGGCAAAGGCCAAGGCCACCAAAACCCCGTAACGCCTGACAAAAGGCAGAAGCCACTAGGCCCCTGTGCAGAGGAAGCCACTGAAGGCAGCAAGGCCACAGAGCTCCCCGACTCCCATTCCCACAGGAAGATGTGAGGATAAAGGGCCTCATCCCAGCACAGCACCCGCTCCCACACCCCGCAACCCCGGCCCCCCCCCCCGCAGCACCCCTGAAACAACACTGTCTTCCCAGAAAAGAGAACGGAGAAGCCGTGTGTGTGCCAAAGGAGCAAGATGAACGAACGATGCCACGCCCTCCGAATTTGGGCACACCTGACGCCTCGGAACCCCGGGCCTGGCCGATGGGTCCCAGCCGTTCTCGGGTGGGAGGGGGTCAACACATTGGCCGAGAGCCCTTGCCCAGGCCACCCGCAAATCCCCTGAGATGTGATCCGACCACAGGGACCGAGGGCAAACGTACCGCTTGAGGTGCTGGAGGAGCCGGATGAAGCCATGGTGGGAGAGGCACACGGGCACGCTGCAGACTGCTGGCCGAGTGGCGGGGACCCAGCAGCTTAGGACTCTGGAGAACGGGAGGCGTCTCCGCCACCATTGACGTCAATAGGGTTTGGGTGGGTAGATGGTGGGGGTCGCCCCTGGCCTCTTTCCAAGCAGAGACCCTGGACGGAGTCCCGTGGAGTGAGTGGGCTTTTCCCGGGCACGGCTGAGCCCTGGACCGCCAAGATCCCCGTTGGGTGGCGGGCAGTTCGCACGCTTTGGTTTGTGGCCCTCCCTCGCAGCGGGGGGGTGGGATCAACCCCGGGTGGATCAATCAGGGGCCCTCAGCAGTGCCAAGGGAGCTCACCGCCCAGGAAACGGCCCAAGGTCCCTTTGAATTGGCCACCAATGCCCCCTTTCCCAGCCTGCCTTGCTCCGGGATTTCCCGCCTTTTCACATTCCACAGGTCCTGGGCCTCGACTGTCCCCCGCTGGCTCCTCCGAGGCATTCCGGGACACCAGACGCTCTCTCCAGCGCCTCCACCTAGATCCCTCGCTGTCCTCGCCACCGTTTCCCCCATGCCCCCCTCCCAACTCCTCCATGGGCTCTTGGCGTCCTTTCCCTACAGCAGTCACAGAGTGCCCCCCGAGGGCTTTGAGTTGCCTGGAGCCCAAGGCTCCGGCCAGAGACCTGAGGGGCCAGCGTCTGGACTGGCAGCTAATGCCATTTGGGGCTTTTCTCACGTGGAGCCTGAGGCCCGCACCTCCGCGGGCAAACCCCCAGCGCGAGTGCCCTGGAGATACCCGCCCAAGGGACAGTGTACCCCCTACTGTGGGGAAGGAGGTTCCTGTTTTCTCTGCACTGGTTCGACTTTCACGCCGAGAATCGACTCACACCATGATGGCAAGTGGAATAGCCCTGTGGAAAGCCTCATGGGAAAGACTCCAGGGAAAGCCACAGATTCCTTGATCCACGAGAAGGGAAGCGTGACACTGCTGCTACCGCTCAGGAGGAAAGCGCACGTGCATGACTCCACTCGAGCCGAGGACTGACGCCACTTGGGAGACTCCAGAAGTACGCCAAGATCCATGTCAGCACAGGAGAGGAATCCTCAGGTTCTGGTCCCGACTCCACACAAGGTCTTAGGCCCGGCATCGACGGGAGAGGAATCCTGAGAGGCCCCCTAGCACCTCGCATGGGGACTGGCCTTTCCTGAGGTCACCAGAGCGGGTCCCTGAGGTCTCCGTCGTAACTCGAGAGCACCTGCCGCAACTAGAGAAAATCCAGGAGGTTCCCCTCCAGGCGAGATGAGGCCCATTTCCGCTGAGGCGTCTCGAGGCTAATCACACCTAACCTCTGGAACTTCGAAAGGGTCCTTCACACCCTTGCTGCAAGTCAAGAAGTTCTCCGACATACCCATCTCCACTCGAGAGGAAGGACGAGGGTCCCGCCCACATCCAGCAGAGCCCCGTTTCCGCCTCGTAGCTCAAGAAGAGGGATCCTTTCCCTTCGTCGTCGGGAAAGAATTCCCGGCCTTTCCGTCGCATCTCAAGAGGAGGCGCTCTCAACAGGAAAGACGAGAGGAACTCCAGGGCCTTGCCAGCATTCCAAGAGTCCCCCAGATGTCTAAGTTCATTCCAGAAGAACCTGTTTTCCCTGCACTGCCTCGACGTTCACGCCGAGGATCGACTCACACCACCGAGGCACGTGGAACAGCCCTGTTAGAAAGCCTCGTGGGAAAGCCTCAATGGAAAGCGACAGATCCCTTGATCCACACGTCGGCAAGCGTGACACTGCTGTTGCAGCTCGCGAGGAAATGGCAGCTGCATGCCCTCACACGAGAAGAGGACTGACTTCCCTGGTGAGACTCCAGAAGTACGGAAAGATTCATGTCAGCACTGGAGAGGCATCCTCAGGGTCTGGCCCCGACTCCACACAAGGTCTTAGGCACCGGCATCGATGGAGAGGAATCCCTAGAGGCCCCCTGGTAACTCGCATGGGGACTGGCCTTTCCTGAGGCCACCAGAGGGGTCCCTGAGGACCCGTCGTAACTCGAGAGCACCTGCCGCAACTGGGTAAAATCCAGGAGGTTCTCCTCTCCAGGCGAGCTTAGTCCCATTTCCTCTGAGGCGTCTCGTGGCTAATCACACCTAACCTCTGGAACTTCCAAAGGGTCCTTCACACCCTTGCTGCAACTCAAGAAGTTATCGGACATACCCGTCTCTACTCGAGAGGAAGCACAAGAGTATCGCCCACATCACGAGAAGCCACGATTCCGCCTCCTAGCTCGAGAGGAGGGATCCTTTCCCTGCGTGGTCGGGAAAGAATTCCCGGCGTTTCCGTCGCATCTCAAGACGAGGCGCTCTCCACAGGAAAGGCGAGAGGAACTGCAGGGTCGTGCGACCATTCCCAGAGTCCCACACATGTCTCAGTCCATTCAAGGGAAACCTGTTTTCACTGCACTGCTTCGACTTTCAAGCCGAGGATCGACTCACACCACGGTGGCACGTGGGACAGCCCTGTGGGAAAGCCTCGTGGGAAAGCCTCGGGGAAAGCCACTGATCCCTTAATCCTCTCGTCGGGAAGCATGACACTGCTGATACAGCTTGGGAGGAAAGCGCACGTGCATGCCCCAACTCGAGACGAGGACTGACTCCCCTGAGGAGACTCCAGAAGTACCCCAAGTTACATGTCAGCACTGCAGATGAATCCTCAGGTTCAGCACCAACTCTACACAAGGTCTTAGGCCCTGGCATCGACGGGAG
>NW_017192943.1:0-10042 GCF_001704415.2 Capra hircus
GGATCTGTGGCTTTCCCTCGAGGCTTTCCCACGAGGCTTTCCCACAGGCTGCCCACGTGGTGTGAGTTGATCCTCGGCTTGAAAGTCGAGGCAGTGCAGGGAAAACAGGATTTCCATGGAATGGACTGAGGACATCTGGGGGGACTCTGGGAATGGTGGCATGACTGGAGTTCCTCTCCTTTTCCTGTGGAGAGTGACTCCCGGAATTCTTTCCCACCACGCAGGGAAAGGATCCCTCCTCTCGAGCTAGGAGGCGGAAACGTGGCTCCTCTGGATGTGGGCGGGACTTTCTGCTTCCTCTCGAGTGGAGACGGGTATGTCGGGGAACTTCTTGAGTTGCAGCAAGGGTGTGAAGGACCCTTTGAATTCCAGAGTTAGGTGTGATTAGCCTCGAGATACCTCAGCGGAAATGGCCTCTCTCCTGGAGGGAGAACCTCCTGGATTTTCTCGAGTTGCGGCAGGTGTCTCGACTTACGACGGGGACCTCAGGGACCGCTCTGGTGGCCTCAGGAAAGGCCAGTCCCCATGCGAGTTGCTCGGGGCCTCTCGGGTTTCCTCTCCCGTCGATGCCGGGGCCTAAGACCTTGTGTGGAATCGGTGCCGGAACCTGAGGATTCCTCTCCAGTGCTGACATGGATCTTGGGGTACTTCTGGAGTCTCCCCAGGGGAGACAGTCCTCCTCTCGAGTGGGGGCATGGCACGTGCGCTTTCCTCCCGAGCTGTAGCAGCAGTGTCGCGCTTCCCTTCGCGTGGATCAAGGGATCTGGTGGCTTTCCCCTCGAGGCTTTCCCACGAGGCTTTCCCACAAGGCTTTTCCCACAGGGCTGTCCCACTTGCCACCGTGGTGTGAGTCGATCCTCGTCTTGAAAGTCGACGCTGTGCAGGGAAAACAGTTTTCCCTGTAATGGACTGAGACATCTGGGGGACTCTGGGAATGATGGCACGACCCTGGAGTTCCTCTCGCCTTTCCTGTGGAGAGCGCCTGCTCTTGAGATGCGACGGGAACGCCGGGAATTCTTTTCCGAGCACGCAGGGAAAGGATCCCTCCTCTCGAGCTTGGAGGCGGACACCGGGCTCCTCTGGATGTAGGCGGGACTCTCGTGCTTCCTCTCGTGTGGAGACGGGTATGTCGGGCATCTTCTTGAGTTGCAGGAAGGATGTGAAGGACCCTTTGGAAGTTCCAGAGGTTAGGTGTGATTAGCCTCGAGACGCCTCTGGGGAAATGGGCCTCATCTCGCCTGGAGGGTAGAACCTCCTGGATTTTCTCGAATTGCGGCAGGTGCTCACGACTTACGACGGGGACATCAGGGACCCGCTCTGGTGGCCTCAGGAAAGGCCAGGCTCCATGCGAGTTGCTCGGGGGCCTCTCGGGATTCCTCTCCCGTCGATGCCGGGGCCTAAGACCTTGTGTGGAGTCGGTGCCGGAACCTGAGGATTCCTCTCCAGTGCTGACATGGATCTTGGGGTACTTTTGGAGTCTCCCCAGGGGAGTCAGTCCTCGTCTCGAGTGGGGGCACGCACGTGCGCTTTCCTCCCGAGCTGTAGCAGCAGTGTCATGCTTCCCTTCGCTTGGATCAAGGGATCAGGGGCTTTCCCTCGAGGCTTTCCCACGAGGCTTTCCCACAAGGCTTTCCCACAGGGCTGCCCCCCGTGCCACCGTGGTGTGAGTCGATCCTCGCTTGAAAGTCGAGTCAGTGCACGGAAAACAGGTTTCCCTGCAATTGGACTGAGATATCTGGGGGACTCTGGGAATGATGGCACTACCCTGGAGTTCCTCTCGCCTTTCCTGTGGAGAGCGCCTGCTCTTGAGATGCGACGGGAACGCCGGGAATTCTTTTCCGAGCACGCAGGGAAAGGATCCCTCCTCTCGAGCTTGGAGGCGGACACCCGGGCTCCTCTGGATGTAGGCGGGACTCTCGTGCTTCCTCTCGAGTGGAGACGGGTATGTCGGGCAACTTCTTGAGTTGCAGCAAGGACCCTTTTTAATTTCCAGAGGTTAGGTGTGATGAGCCTCCAGACACCCTCAGAGGAAATGGGCCTCATTCCGCCTTTAGGGGAGAACCTCCTGGATTTTACCCCAGTTGCGGCAGGTGCTCTCGAGTTACGACGGGTCCTCAGGGACCCGCTCTGGTGGCCTCAGGAAAGGCCAGTCCCCATGCGAGTTTACCAGGGGCCTTTAGGGATTCCTCTCCCATCGATGCCGGTGCCTAAGACCTTGTGTGGAGTCGGGGCCAGACCCTGAGGATGCCTCTCCAGTGCTGACATGAATCTTTCCGTACTTCTGGAGTCTCACCAGGGGCGTCAGTCCTCATGTCGTGTGGGGGCATGCACCTGCCATTTCCTCACGACCTGCAGCAGCAGTGTCACGCTTGCCGACGTGTGGATCAAGGGATCTGTCGCTTTCCATTAAGGCTTTCCCACGAGGCTTTCCAACAGGGCTGTCCCACGTGCCACGGTGGTGTAAGTCGATCCTCGGCGTGAACGTCGAGGCAGTGCAGGGAAAACAGTTTCTTCTGGAATGGACTTAGACATCTGGGGGACTCTTGGAATGCTGGCAAGGCCCTGGAGTTCCTCTCGTCTTTCCTGTGGAGAGCGCCTCCTCTTGAGATGCGACGGGAAGGCTGGGAATTCTTTCCCGACGACGAAGGGAAAGGATCCCTCTTCTCGAGCTACGAGGCGGAAACGGGGCTCCTCTGGATGTGGGCGGGACTCTCGTGCTTCCTCTCGAGTGGAGACGGGTATGTCGGGGAACTTCTTGAGTTGCAGCAAGGGTGTGAAGGACCCTTTGGAAGTTCCAGAGGTCAGGTGTGATAAGCCTCGAGTCGCCTCTGCGGAAATGGGCCTCATCTCGCCTGGAGGGGAGAACCTCCTGGATTTTCTCGAGTTGCGGCAGGTGCTCTCGACTTACGACAGGGACCTCAGAGACCCGCTCTGGTGGCCTCAGGAAAGACCAGTCCTCATGCGAGTTACTCAGGGCCCTCTCGGGGTTCCTCTCCCGTCAATGCCAGGGCCTAAGACCTTGTGTGGTGTCGGTGCCGGAACCTGAGGATTCCTTTGCAGTGCTGACAAGGATCTTGGGGTAATTCTCCAGTCTCCCAACGGGAGTCAGTCCTCATCTCGAGTGGGGGCATGCACGTGCGCTTTCCTCCCGAGCTGTAGCAGCAGTGTCACGCTTCCCTTCGCGTGGATCAAGGTATCTGCGGCTTTCCCTCGAGGCTTTCCCACGAGTCTTTTCCACGAGGCTTTCCCACGAGACTTTCCCAAAGGGCTGTCCCACGTGCCACCGTGTTGTGTGTCGACCCTAGGCTAGAAAGTTGAGGCAGTGCAGGAGAAACAGGTTTCCATGGAATGGACTGAGACATCTTGGGGCCTCTGGGAATGGGTGCACGAACCTGGAGTTCCTCTCGCCTTTCCTGTGGAGAGCGCCTCCTCTTGAGATGAGACGGGAACTCCGGGAATACTTGACCGACCACTCAGTGAAAGGATCCCTCCTCTCGAGTTAGGAGGCAGTAACGGGGCTCCTCTGGATGTGGGCGGGACTCTCGGGCTTCCTCTCGAGTGGAGACGGGTATGTGGGGGAGCTTCTTGAGTTGCAGCAAGGGCGTGAAGGACCCTTTGTAAGTTCCATAGGTTAGGTGTGATTAGCCTCGAGACGCCTCAGCGGTAAAGGGCCTCATCTCGCCTGGAGGGGAGAACCTCCTGGATTTTCTCGAGTTGCGGCAGGTGCCCTCGACTTACGACGGGGACCTCAGGGACCCGCTCTGGTGCCCTCAGGAAAGGCCAGGCCCCATGCAAGTTGCTCGGGGGCCTCTCGGGGGCCTCTAGGGTTTCCTCTCCCGTCGATGCTGGGGCCTAAAACCTTGTGTGGAGTCAGCGCCGGAACCTGAGAATTCCTCTCCAGTGCTGACATGTATCTTGGGGTACTTCTGGAGTCTCCCCATGGGAGTCAGTCCTTGTCTCGAGTGTGGGCATGCACGTCGCTTTCCTCCCGAGTTGTAGCAGAAGTGTCACGCTTCCCTTCGCGTGGATCAAGGGATCAGGGGCTTTCCCTCGAGGCTTTCCCACGAGGCTTTCCCACAGGGCTGTCCCAAGTGCCACCGTGGTGTGAGTCGATCCTCGGCTTGAAAGTCGAGGCAGTGCTGGGAAAACAGTTTTCCCTGGAATGGACTGAGACATCCAGGGGACTCTGGGAATGGTGGCCCGACCCTGGAGTTCCTCTCGCCTTTCCTGTGGAGAGCACCTCCTCTTGAGATGCAATGGGAACGCCGGGTATTCTTTCCCGACCACGTTGGGAAAGGATCCCTCCCCTCGAGCTAGGAGGCGGAAACGGGGCTCCTCTGGATGTGGGCGGGACTCTCGTGCTTCCTCTCGAGTGGAGTCGGGAATGTTGCAGAACTTCTTGAGTTGCAGCAAGGGTGTGAAGGACCCTTTGGAAGTTCCAGAGTTTAGGTGTGATTAGCCTCGAGACGCCTCAGCGGAAATGGGCCTCATCTCGCCTGGAGGGGAGAACCTCCTGGATTTTCTCGAGTTTCGGCAGGTGCTCTCAACTTACGACGGGAACCTCAGGGACCCGCTCTGGTGGCCTCAGGAAAGGCCTGTCCCCATGCGAGTTGCTCGGGGCCTCTCGGGATTCCTCTCCCGTCTATGCCGGGTCCTAAGATTTTGTGTGGAGTCGGTCCCGGAACTTGAGCATTCCTCTCCAGTGCTGAAATGGATCTTGGGGTACTTCTGTAGTCTCCCCAGTGGAGTCAGTCCTCGTCCCGAGTGGGGGCATTCACATGCGCTTTCCTCCCGAGCTGTAGCAGCAGTGTCACGCTTCCCTTCCCGTGGATCAAGGGATCAGGGGCTTTCCCTCGAGGCTTTCCCACGAGGCTTTCCCACAGGGCTGTCCCACGTGCCACCGTGGTGTGAGTCGATCCTCGGCTTGAAAGTCGAGGCAGTGCTTGGAAAACAGGTTTCCCTGGAAAGGACGGAGACATCTGGTTGGCTCTGGGATGGTGGCACGACCTTGGAGTTCCTCTCGCCTTTCCTGTGGAGAGCGCCTCCTCTTGAGATGCGACGACGGGAACGCCGGGAATTCTTTCCCGAACACGCAGGGAAAGGATCCCTCCTCTCGAGCTAGGAGACGGAAACGGGGCTCCTCTGGATGAGGCCGGGACTCTCGTGCTTCCTCTCGAGTGGAGACGGGAATGTCGGGGAACTTCTTGAGTTGCAACAAGGGTGTGAACGACCCTTTGGAAGTTCCAGAGTTTAGGTGTGAATAGCCTCGAACGCCTCAGCGGAAATGGGCCTCATCTCGCCTGGAGGGGAGAACCTCCTGGATTTTCTCGACTTGCAGCAGGTGCTCTCGACTTACGACGGGGACCTCAGGGACCCGCTCTGGTGGCCTCATGAAAGGCCAGTCCCCATGCGAGTTGCTCGGGGGCCTCTCGGGATTCCTCTCCCGTCCATGCCGGGGCAAGACCTTGTGTGGAGTCAGTGCCGGAACCTGAGGATTCCTCTCCAGTGCCGACATGGAGCTTCGGGGACTTCTGGAGTCTCCCCAGGGGCGTCAGACCTCGGCTCGAGTGGGGCATGCACGTGCGCTTTCCTCCCGAGCTGTAGCAGCAGTGTCACGCTTCCCTTCGCATGGATCAAGGGATCAGTGGCTTTCCCTCGAGGCTTCCTCATGAGGCTTTCCCATAAGGCTTTCCCACGAGACTTTCCCACAGGGCTGTCCCACGTGCCACCGTGGTGTGAGTCTATCCTTGGCTGGAAAGTCGAGGCAGTGCAGGGAAAACAGGTTTCCCTGGAATGGACTGAGACATCTGGGGGACTCTGGGAATGGTGGCAACACCCTGGAGTTCCTCTCGCCTTTCCTGTGGAGAGCGCCTCCTCTTGAGAAGCGACGGGAACGCTGGGTATTCTTTCCCGACCACGAAATGAAATGATCCCTCCTCTCGAGCTAGGAGGCGGAAACGGGGTTCCTCTGGATGTGAGCGGTACTCTCGTGCTTCCTCTCAAGTAGAGACGGGTATGTCGGTGAACTTCTTGAGTTGCAGCAAGGGTGTGAATCAACCTTTGGAAGTTACAGAGGTTAGGTGTGATTAGCCTTGAGACACCTCAGCAGAAATGGGCCTCATCTCGCCTCAGGGGAAAACCACCTGGATTTTCTCTAGTTGCGGCAGGTGCTCTCGACTTACGATGGGGACCTCAGGGACCCGCTCTGGTGGCCTCAGGAAAGGCCAGTATCCATGCGAGTTGCTCGGGGTCCTCTCGGGACTCCACTCCCGTCGATGCCGGGGCCTAAGTCCTTGTGTGGAGTCGGTGCCGGAACCTGAGGATTCCTCTCCAGTGCTGACATGGATCTTGGGCTACTTCTGGAGTCTCCCCAGGGGAGTCTTTCGTCGTCTCGAGTGGGGGCATGCACGTGCGCTTTCCTCCCGAGCGGAAGCAGCAGATTCACGGCTTCCCTTCCCGTGGATCAAGGTATCTGTGGCTATCCCTCGAGGCTTTCCCACGAGGCTTCCAACAGGTTTGTAGCACGTGCCACCGTAGTGTGAGTCGTTCCTCGGCATGAAAGTCGAGGCAGTGCGGCAAAACAGGTTTCCCTGGAATGGACTGAGACATCTGGGGGTCTCTGGGAATGGTGGCACGACCCTGGAGTTCCTCTCGCCTTTCCTGGGAGAGCGCCTCCTCTTGAGCTGCGACGGAAGCACCGAGAATTTTTTACCGAACACGCAGGGAAAGGATCCCTTCTCTCGAACTAGGAAAGTGTAAATGGGGATCCTCTGGATGAGGGCGGGACACTCGTACTTCCTCTCGAGTGGAGACGGGTAGGTCGGGGAACTTCTTGAGTTGCAGCAAGGGTGTGAAGGACCCTTTGGAAGTTCCAGAGGTTAGGTGTGATTAGCCTCGAGACGCCTCAGCGGAAATGGGCCTCATCTCGCCTGGAGGGGAGAACCTCCTGGATTTTCTCGAGTTGCAGCTGGAGCTCTCGACTTACGACTTGGACCTCAGAGATATGCTCTGGTGGCCTCATGAAAGGCCAGTCCTCATGCAAGTTGCTCGTGGGCTTCTCGGGATTCCTCTCCCGTCGATGCCGGGGCAAGACCTTGTGTGGAGTCAGTGCCGGAACCTGAGGATTCCTCTCCAGTGCCGACATAGATCTTCGGGGACTTCTGGAGTCTCCCCAGGGGCGTCAGACCTCGGCTCGAGTAGGGGCATGCACGTGCGCTTTCCTCCCGAGCTGTAGCAGCAGTGTCACGCTTCCCTTCGCATGGATCAAGGGATCAGTGGCTTTCCCTCGAGGCTTCCTCATGAGGCTTTCCCATAAGGCTTTCCCACGAGACTTTCTCACAGGGCTGTCCCACGTGCCACCGTGGTGTGAGTCGATCCTCGGCTTGAAAGTCGAGGCAGTGCAGGGGAAACAGGTTTCCCTGGAATGGACTGAGACATCTGGGTGACTCTGGGTATGGTGGCTCGACCCTGGAGTTCCTGTCGCCTTTCCTGTGGAGAGCACCTCATCTTGAGATGCGACGGGAATGCCAGGAATTCTTTCCAGACAATCAGGGAAAGGATCCCTCCTCTCGAGTTAGGAGGCGGAAAGGGGGCTCCTCTGATGTTGTCGGGACTCTTGTGCTTCCTCTCGAGTGGAGACGGGTATGTCGGGGAACTTCTTGAGTTGCAGGAAGGGTGTGAATCACCCTTTGGAAGTTTCAGAGGTTAGATGTGATTAGCCTCGAGAAGCCTCAGCGGAAATGGGCCTCATCTCGCCTGGGAAGGGAGAACCTCCTGGATTTTCTCGAGTTGCGGCAGGTGCTCTCGACTTACAACGGGGACCTCAGGGACACGCTCTGGTGGCCTCAGGAAAGGACAGTCCCCATGACAGTTGCTCGGGGCCTATCGGGATTCCTCTTCCGTCGATGCCGGGGCCTAAGACCTTGTGTGGAGTCGTTTGCGGAACCTGAGGATTCCTCTCCAGGGCTGGCATGGATCTTGCTGTACTTCTGGAGTCTCCCCAGGGGAGTCAGTCCACGTCTCGAGTGGGGGCATGCACGTGCGCTTTCCTCCCCAGCTCTAGAGCCGTGTCACGCTTCCCGTCGAGTGGATCAAGGGATCTGTGGCTTTCCCTAGAGGCTTTCCCACAGGGCTGTCCCACGTGTCACCGCGCAGTGAGTCGATCCTCGGCTTGAAAGTCGAGGCAGTGCAGGGAAAACAGGTGTCCCTGGAATGGACGGAGACATCTGGGGGACTCTGGGAATGGTGGCACGTCCCTGGAGTTCCTCTCGCCTTTCCTGTGTAGAGCACCTCATCTTGAGATGCGACGGGAACGCCAGGAATTCTTTACAGACCAGGCAGGGAAAGGATCCCTCCTCTCGAGCTAGGAGGCGGAAACGGGGCTCCTCTGGATGTGGGCTGGACTCTCCTGCTTCCTCTCCAGTGGAGACGGGTATGTCGGGGAACTTCTAGAGTTGCAGCAAAGGGTGTGAAGGACCGTTTGGAAGTTTCAGAGGTTAGGTGTGACTAGCCTTGAGAAGCCTCAGCGGAAATGGGCCTCATCTCGCCTGGAGGGGAGAACCTCCCTGGATTTTCTCGAGTTTCGGCAGGGGCTCTCGACTTACGACGGGGACTCAGGGACCCGCTCTGGTGGCCTCAGGAAAGGCCAGTCCCCATGCGAGTTGCTCGGGGGCCTCTCGGGATTCCTCTCCCGTCCATGCTGGGGCCTAAGATCTTGTGTGGAGGGGGTGTCGGAACCTGAGGATTCCTCTCCAGTGCTGACATGGATCTTGGGGTAATTCTGGAGTCTCCCCCTGGGGAGTCAGTCCCTCGTCTCGACTGGGGGCATGCACGTGCGCTTTCCTCCGGAGCTGTAGCAGCAGTGTCACCCTTCCCTTCGCGTGGATCAAGGGATCTGTGCCTTGCCCTCGAGGCTTTCCCACGAGGCTTTCCCACAGGGTTGTCCCACGTGCCACCGTGGTGTGAGTCGATCCTCAGCTTGAAAGTCCAGGCAGTGCAGGGAAAACAGGTTTCCTTGGAATGGACGGAGACATTTAGTTGACTCTGGGAATGGTGGCACGACCCTGGAGTACCTCTCGCCTTTCCTGTGGAGAGCGCCTCCTCTTGAGATACGACGGGAACGCCGGGAATTCTTTCCAGACCACGCAGGGAAAGGATCCCACCTCTCGAGTTATGATACGGAAACGGGGCTCTTCTGGATGTGGCCGGGACTCTGTGCTTCCTCTCAAGTGGAGACGGTTATGTCGGGGAACTTCTTGAGTTGCAGCAAGGGTGTGAAGGACCCTTTGGACGTTCCAGATGTTAGAATTGATTAGCCTCGAGACGCCTCAGCGGAAATGGGCCTCATCTCGCCTGGAGGGGAGAACCTCCTGTATTTCTCGAGTTGCGGCAGGTGCTCTCGACTTACGACGGGGACCTCAGTGACCCGCTCTAGTGGCCTCAGGAAAGGCCAGTCCCCATGCGAGTTGCTCGGGGGCCTCTCGGGTTTCCTCTCCCGTCGATGCCGGGGCCTAAGATCTTGTGTGGAGTCGGTGCCGGAACCTGAGGATTCCTCTCCAGTGCTGACATGGAACTTGGGGTACTTCTGGAGTCTCCCCAGGGCAGTCAGTCCTCGTCTAGAGTGGGGGCATGCACGTGCGCTTTCCTCCCGAGTTGTAGCAGCAGTGTCACGCTTCCCTTCCCATGGATCAAGGGATCTGTGGCTTTCCCTCGAGGCTTTCCCAAGAGGCTTTCCCACAGGGCTCTCCCACGTGCCACCGTGGTGTGAGTCGATCCTCGGCTTGAAAGTCGAGGCAGTGCAGGGGAAACAGTTTTCCCTGGAATGGACTGAGACATCTGGGTCACTCTGGGTATGGTGGCTCGACCCTGGAGTTCCTCTCGCCTTTCCTGTGGAGAGCGACTCCTCTTGAGATTCGACAGGAACACCGGACTTCTTTCCAGACCACGCAGGGAAGGATCCCTCCTTTCGAGCTAGGAGGCGGAAACGGGTCTCCTCTGGATTGGCGGGACTCTCGTGCTTCCCTCGAGTGGAGACGGGTACTTC
>NW_017192944.1:0-10042 GCF_001704415.2 Capra hircus
GTCGTAAGTCGAGAGCACCTGCACCAACTCGAGAAAATGCAGGAGGTTTCTCCCCTCCAGGGGAGATGAGGCCCATTTCCTCTGAGGAGTCCCCAGGCTAATTACACCTAACCTCTGGAACTTTCAAAGGGTCCTTCACACCATTGCTGCAACTCAAGAAGTTCCCTGACGTACCCGTCTCCACTCGAGAGGAAGCACGAGAGTCCCGCCCACATCCAGAGGAGCCCCGTTTTCCGCCCTCATAGCTCGAGAGGAGGGATCTTTCCCTGCGTGGTCGGGAAAGAATTCCGGCGTTCCCGTCGCATCTCAATTGGAGGCGCTCTCCACAGGAAAGGAGAGAGGAACTCCAGGGTCGTGCCACCATTCCCAGAGTCTTCCAGATGTCTCAGTCCATTCCAGGGAAACCTGTTTTCCCTGCACTGCCTCGACTTTCAAGCCGAGGATCGACTCACACCTCGGTGGCACGTGGGACAGCCCTGTGGGAAAGCCTGGTGGGAAGCCTCGTGGAAAGTCTCGTGGGAAAGCCTCGAGGGAAAGCCGCAGATCCCTTGATCCACGGAAGGGAACGTGACACTGCTGCTACAGCTCGGGAGGAAAGCGCACGTGCATGCCCCAACGAGGACTGACTCCCTGGGGAGACTCCAGAAGTACCTCAAGTCCATGTCAGCACTGGAGAGGAATCCTCAGGTTCCGGCACCAAATCCACACAAGGTCTTAGGCCCCGGCATCGGCGGGAGAGAAATCCCGAAAGGCTCCCGAGCAACTCGCATGGGGACTGGCCTTTCTGAGGCCACCAGAGGGGTCCTGTGGTCCCCGTCGTAAGTCGAGAGCACCTGCCGCAAGTCGAGAAAATCCAGGAGGTTGTCCCCTCCAGGCGAGATGAGGCCCATTTCCGCTGAGGCGACTGGAAGCTAATCACCCTAATCTCTGGAACTTCCCAAAGGGTCCTTCACAGCCTTGCTGCAACTCAAGAAGTTCCCCGACATACCCGTCTCCACTCAAGAGGAAGCACGAGAGTTCCCGCCTACATCCAGAGGGGCCCCATTTCCGCGTCCTAGCTCGAGAGGAGGGATCCTTTCCTTTCGTGGTCGGCAAAGAATTCCCGGCGTTCCCCGTCGCATCTCAGGAGGAGGCGCTCTCCACAGGAAAGGCGAGAGGAAATCCAGGGTCGTGCCACCATTCCCCAGAGTCCCCCAAGATGTCTCAGTCCATTCCAGGGAAACCTGTTTTCCCTGCACTGCCTCGACATTCAAGCCGTGGATCGACTCACATCATGGTGGCACGTGGGACAACCATGTGGGAAAGTCTCGTGGGAAAGCCTCGTGTGAAAACCTCCAGGGAAAGCCATAGATCCCTTGATCCACGCGAAGGGAAGCGTGACACTGCTGCTACAGCTCGGGAGGAAAGCGCACGTGCATGCCCCCACTCGAGACGGGGACTGACTCCCCTGGGGAGACTCCAGAAGTACCCCAAGATCCATGTCGGCACTGGAGAGGAATCCTCAGGTTCCGGCACCGACTCCACACAAGGTCTTAGGCCCCGGCATAGACGGGAGAGGAATCCCGAGAGGCCCCCGAGCAACTCGCATGGGGACTGGCCTTTCCTGAGGCCACCAGAGCGGGTCCCTGAGTCCCCGTCGTAAGTCGAGAGCACCTGCCGCAACTCGAGAAAATCCAGGAGGTTCTCCCCTCCAGGCGAGATGAGGCCCATTTCCGCTGAGGCGTCTCGGAGGCTAATCACACCTAACCTCTGGAACTTTCCAAAGGGGTCCTTCACACCCTTGCTGCAACTCAAGAAGTTCCCCGACATACCCGTCTCCACTCGAGAGGAAGCACGAGAGTCCCGCCCACATCCAGAGGAGCCCTGTTTCCGCCTCCTAGCTCGAGAGGAGGGATCCGTTTCCCTGCGTGGTCGGGAAAGAATTCCCGGGTTCCCGTCGCATCTCAAGAGGAGGCGCTCTCCACAGGAAAGGCGAGAGGAACTCCAGGGTCGTGCACCATTCCCTGAGTCCCCCAGATGTCTGAGTCCATTCCAGGGAAATCTGTTTTCCCTGCACTGCCTCGACTTTAAAGCCAAGGATCGACTCACACCACAGTGGTACGTGGGAAAGCCCTGTGGGAAGCCTCGTGGGAAAGCGTCATGGGAAAGTCTAGAGGGAAAGCCACAGATCCCTTGATCCACGAAAAGGGAAGCATGACACTGCTGCTACAGCTCGGGAGGAAATCGCACGTGCATGCCCCCTCTCGAGACAAGGACTGACTCCCCTGGGGAGACTCCAGAAGTACCACAAGATCCATGTCGGCACTGGAGAGGAATCCTCAGGTTCCGTCACTGAGTCCACACAAGGTCTTAGGCCCCAGCATCGACGGGAGAGGAATCCCGAGAGGCCCGGGAGAAACTCGCATGGGGACTGGCCTTTCCTGAGGCCACCAGAGCGGGTCCCTGAGGCCCTCGTCGTAAGTCGAGAGCACCTGCCGCAACTCGAGAAAATCCAGGAGGTTCTCCCCTCCAGGCGAGATGAGGCCCATTTCGGCCTGAGACAACTAGGGGTAATCAGACTTAAACTCTGGAACTTCCAAAGGGTCCTTCACACCCTTGCTGCAACTCAAGAAGTTCCCCGACATACCCGTCTCCACTCAAGAGGAACCCGAGCGTCCCACCCGTATCCAGAGTGGCCCCGTTTCCGCCTGCTAGCTCGAGAGGAGGTATCCTTTCCCTGCGTGGTCCTGAAAGAATTCCTAGCGTTCCCGTCTCATCTCAAGAGGAGGCGCTCTCCACAGTAAAGGCGAGAGGAACTCCAGTATCAGGCCCCATTCCCAGAGTCCCCCAGATGTCTCAGTCCATTCCAAGGAAACCTGTTTTCCCTGCACTGCCTCCACTTTCAAGCCGAGGATCGACTCACACCGCGATGGCAGGTTGGACAGCCCTGTGGGAAAGCCTCGTGGGAAAGCCTCGTGGGAAAGCCTTGAGGGAAAGCCACAGATCCCTTGATCCACGCGTAGGGAAGCGTGACACTGCTGCTACAGCTCGGGAGGAAAGCGCACGTGCATGCCCCCACTCGAGAGGAGGACTGACTCCCCTGGGGAGACTCCAGAAGTACCCCAAGATCCATGTCAGCACTGCAGAGGAAACCTCAGGTTCCGGCACTGACTCCA
The DNA here is from genome assembly GCF_001704415.2 of Capra hircus. Taxonomy (NCBI): domain Eukaryota; kingdom Metazoa; phylum Chordata; class Mammalia; order Artiodactyla; family Bovidae; genus Capra; species Capra hircus. The sequence goes on from NW_017192944.1 coordinate 3,156, forward strand.
CACAAGGTCTTAGGCCCCGGCATCGACGGGAGAGGAATCCCGAGAGGCCCCGAGCAATTCGCATGGGGAGTGGCCTTTTCTGAGGCCCCCAGAGCGGGTCGTTGAGGTCACCGTCGTAAGTCGACAGCAACTGCCCTATCTCGAGAAAATCCAGGAGGTAGTCCCCTCCAGGCGAGATGAGGCCCATTTCCGCTGAGGCGACTGGAAGCTAATCACCCCTAATCTCTGGAACTTCTAAAGGGTCCTTCACAGCCTTGCTGCAACTCAAGAAGTTCCCCGACATACCCGGCTCCACTCAAGAGGAAGCACGAGAGTCCCGCCCACATCCAGAGTGGCCCCGTTTCCGCCTCCTAGCTGGAGAGGAGGGATCCTTTCCCTGCGTGGTCGTCAATGAATTCCCGGCGTTCCCCTCGCATCTCAAGAGGAGGCGCTCTCCACAGGAAATGCGAGAGGAACTCCAGGGTCGTGCCACCATTCCCAGAGTCCCCCAGATGTCTCAGTCCATTCCCGGGAAACCCTTTTTCCCTGCACTGCCTCGACTTTCAAGCCGAGGATCGACTCAACCACGGTGGCACGTGGGACAGCCCTGTGGGAAAGCCTCGTGGGAAAGCCTCGTGGGAAAGCCTCGAGGGAAAGCCACAGATCCCTTGATACACGCGAAGGGAAGCGTGACAGTGCTGCTACTGCTCGGGAGGAAAGAGCACGTGCATGCCCCCACTCGAGACAAGGACTGATTCCCCTGGAGAGACTCCAGAAGTACCCCAAGATCCATGTCAACACTGGAGAGGAATCTTCAGTTTCCGGCACCCACTCCACACAAGATCTTAGGCGCCAGCATCTACGGGAGAGGAATCCCGAGAGGCCCCCGGGCAACTCGCATGGGGACTTGCCTTTCCTGAGGCCATCAGAGCGGTTCCTTGAGGTCCCCGTCGTAAGTCGAGAGCACCTGCCGCAACTCGAGAAAATCCAGGAGGTTTCCCCCTCCAGGCGAGATGAGGCCCATTTCCGCTGAGGTGTCTCGAGGCTAATCACACCTAAACTCTGGAACTTCCAAAGGGTCCTTCACACCCTTGCTGCAACTCAAGAAGTTCCCCGACATACCCGTCTCCACTCGAGAGGAAGCATGAGAGTCCCGCCCAAATCCAGAGGAGCCCCGTTTCCGCCTCCTAGCTCGAGGGGAGGGATCCTTTCCCAGCGTGGTCGGGAAAGAATTCCCGGCGTTCCCGTTGCATCTCAAGAGGAGGCGCTCTCCACAGGAAAGGCGAGAGGAACTCCAGGGTCTGGCCACCATTCCCAGAGTCCCCTGGAAGTCTCAGTCCATTCCAGGGAAAGCTGTTTTCCCTGCACTGCCTCGACTTTCAAGCCGAGGATCGACTCACACCACGGTGGCACGTGGGACAGCCCTGTGGGAAAGCCTCGTGGGAAAGCCTCGAGTGAAAGACACAGATCCCTTGATCCACGAAAAGGGAAGCATGACACTGCTGCTACAGCTCGGGAGGAAATCGCACGTGCATGCCCCCTCTCGAGACAAGGACTGACTCCCTGGGGAGACTCCAGAAGTACCACAAGATCCATGTCGGCACTGGAGAGGAATCCTCAGGTTCCGTCACTGAGTCCACACAAGGTCTTAGGCCCCAGCATCGACGGGAGAGGAATCCCGAGAGGCCCGGGAGAAACTCGCATGGGGACTGGCCTTTCCTGAGGCCACCAGAGCGGGTCCCTGAGGTCCCCGTCGTAAGTCGAGAGCACCTGCCGCAACTACAGAAAATCCAGGAGGTTCTCCCCTCCAGGCAAGATAAGGCCCATTTCTGCTGAGGCGTCTCGAGGCTAATTACACCTAACCCTGGAACTTCCACAGGGTCCTTCACACCCTTCCTGCAACTCAAGAAATTCCCCTTCATACCCGTCTCCACTCGAGGGAAGCACGAGAGTCCCGCCCACATCCAGAGGAGCCCCGTTTCCGCCTCCTAGCTCGAGAGGAGGGATCCTTTCCCTGCATGCTTGGGAAAGAATTCCCAGCGTTCCCGTCGCATCTCAAGAGGAGGCGCTCGACACAGGAAAGGCGAGAGGAACTCCAGGGTCGTTCCACATTCCCAGAGTCCCCCAGATGTCTCAGTCCATTCCCGGGAAACCTGTTTTCCCTGCACTGCCTCGACTTTCAAGCCGAGGATCGACTCACACCACGGTGGCACGTGGGACATCCCTGTGGGAAAGCTTCGTGCGAAAGCCTCGTTGGAAAGCCTGGAGGGAAAGCCACAGATCCCTTGATCCACGTGAAGGGAAGCGTGAAACTGCTGCTACAGCTCGGGAGGAAATCGCACGTGCATGCCCCCACTCGAGACGAGGACTGACTCCCCTGGGGAGACTCCAGAAGCACCCCAAGATCCATGTCAGCACTGGAGAGGAATCCTCAGGTTCCGGCACCGACTCCACACAAGGTCTTAGGCCCCGGCATCGACGGGAGAGGAATCCCGAGAGGCCCCCGAGCAACTTGCATTGGGACTGGCCTTTCCTGAGGCCACCAGAGCGGGTCCCTGAGGTCCCCATCGTAAGTCGAGAGCACCTGCCGCAACTCGAGAAAATCCAGGAGGTTCTCCTCTCCAGGCGAGATGAGGACCATTTCCGCTGAGGCGTCTCGAGGCTAAACACATCTAACATCTGGAACTTCCAAAGGGTCCTTCACACCCTTGCTGCAACCCAAGAAGTTCCCCGACATAACCGTCTACACTCGAGAGGAAGCACGAGAGTCCCGCCCACATCCACAGCAGCCCGGTTTCGGCCCCCATGCTCGAGAGGAGGGATCCTTTCCCTCCGTGGTCGGGAAAGAATTCCCGGCGTTCCCATCGCATCTCAAGCGGAGGCGCTCTCCATAGGATAGGCGAGAGGAACTCCAGGTTCGTGACACCTTTCCCAAAGTCCCCCAGATGTCTCCGTCCATTCCAGGGAAACCTGTTTTCCCTGCACTGCCACGACTTACAAGCCGAGGATCGACTCACACCACGGTGGCACGAGGAACAGCCCTGTGGGAAAGCCTCGTGGAAAAGCCTAAAGGAAAGCTTCAAGGGAAAGCCACAGATCCCTTGATCCACACCACGGGAAGGGTGACACAGCTGCTACAGCTCGGGGGAAAGCGCACGTGCATGGCCCCACTCGAGACGAGGACTGACTCCCCTGGGGAGACTCCAGAAGTACCCCAAGATCCATGTCAGCACTGGAGAGGAATCCTCTGGTTTCGGCACCGACTCCACACAAGGTCTTAGGCCCCGGCATCGATGGGAGAGGAATCCCGAGAGGCCTCCGAGCAACTCGCATGGGGACTGGCCTTTCCTGAGGCCACCAGAGCGGGTCCCTGAGGTACCCGTCGTAAGTCGAGAACACCTGCCACAACTAGGGAAAATCCAGGAGGTTCTACCCTCCAGGCGAGATGAGGCCCATTTCCGCTGAGGCGTCTCGAGGCTAATCACATCTAACATCTGGAACTTCCAAAGGGTCCTTCACACCCTTACTGCAACTCAAGAAGTTCCCCGACATACCCGTCTCCACTCGAGAGGAAACAGGAGAGTACCGCCCAGATCCAGAGGAGCCCCTTTTCCGCCTCCTATCTCGAGAGGAGGGATCCTTTCCCTGTGTGGTCCGGAAAGAATTCCCGGCATTCACCTCGCATCTCAAAAGGAGGCACTCTCCACAGGAAAGGCGAGAGGAACTCCAGGGTCGTGCCGACCATTCCCGGAGTACCCCAGATGTCTCAGTCAATTCCAGGGAAACCTGTTTTCACTGCTCTGCCTCGAATTTCAAGCCAAGGATCGACTCACACCACGGTGACACGTGGGAAAGCCCTGTGGGAAAGCCTCGTCGGAAAGTCTCGAGGGAAAGCGTCGAGGGAAAGCCACAGATCCCTTGTTCAACCGGAAGGGAAGCGTGACACTGCTGCTACTGCTCGGGGGGAGAGTGCCTGTGCATGCCCCCACTCGATACGAGGACTGACTTCACTGGGGAGACTCCAGAAGTAACCCAAGGATGCATGTCAGCACTGGAGAAGAATCCTCAGGTTCCAGCACCGACTCCACACAAGGTCTTAGGCCCCGGCATCGACGGGAGGGAAATCCTGAGAGGCCCCGAGCAACTCGCATGGGGAATGGCCTTTCCTCAGGCCACCAGAGCGGGTCCCTGAGGTCCCCGTCATAAGTCAAGAGCACCTGCCCCACCTCGAAAAAATTCTGGAGGTTCTCTCCTCCAGGCAAGATGAGGCCCATTTCTGCTGAGGTGTCTCGATGCTAACCACACCTAACCTCTGGAACTTCCAAAGCGTTCTTCACACCCTGGCTGCAATTCAAGAATTTTCCCGAAATACTGTCTCCACTCGAGAGGAAGCACGAGAGTCCCGCCCACATCCACAGGAGCCCCGTTTCCGGTTCCTAGCTCGAGAGGAGGGATCCTTTCCCTGCGTGGTCGGGAAAGAATTCCCGGAGTTCCCGTCGCATCTCAAGAGGAGGTGCTCTCCATAGGATAGGCGAGAGGAACTCAAGGGTCGTGCCACCATTCCCAGAGTCCCCCAGATGTCTCAGTCCATTCCAGGAAAACCTGTTTTCCCTGCACTGCCTCGACGTTCAAGCCGAGGATCGACTCACACCACGGTGGCACGTGGAACATCCCTGTGGGAAAGCCTCGTGGGAAAGCCTCGTGGGAAATCCTCGAGGGAAAGCCCCTGATCCCTTGATCCACGCGAAGGGAAGCGTGACACTGCTGCTACAGCTCGGGAGGAAAGCGCACGTGCGTGCCCCCACTCGAGAAAAGGACTGACTCCGCTGAGGAGACTCCAGAAGTACCCCAAGATCCATGTCAGCACTGGAGAAGAATCCTCAGGTCTGCCACCGACTCCACACAAGGTCTTAGGCCCCGGCATTGACGGGAGAGGAATCCCGAGAGGCCCCCGAGCAACTCGCATGGGGACTGGCCTTTCCTGAGGCCAACAGAGTGGGTCCCTGAGGTCCCCGTCGTAAGTCGAGAGCACCTGCCGCAACTCGAGAAAATCCAGGAGATTCCCCCCCAGGCGATATGAGGCCCATTTGTGCTGAGGCGTATTGAGGCTAATCACACCTAACCTCTGGAACTTCCAAAGGGTCCTTCACACCCTTGCTGCAACTCATGAAGTTCCCTGACTTACCCGTCTCCACTCGAGAGGAAGCACGAGAGTCCCGCCAACATCCAGAGGAGACCCATTTCTGCCTCCTAGCTCAAGAGGAGGGATCCTTTCCCTGCGTGATCGGGAAAGAATTCCCGGCGTTCCCGTCGCATCTCAAGAAGAGGCGCTCTCCACAGGAAAGGCGAGAGGAACTCCAGGGTCGTGCCACCATTCCCAGAGTCTCCCAGATGTATCAGTCTATTCCAGAGAAACGAATTTTCCCTGCACAGCCTCGACTTTCAAGCCGAGGATCAACTCACACCACGGTGGCACGTGGGACAGCCCTGTGGGAAAGCCTCGTGGGAAAGCCTCGTGGGAAAGCCTCGACGGAAAGACACAGATCCCTTGATCCACCCGAAGGGAAGCGTGACACTGCTGCTACTGCTCGAGAGGAAAGCGCACGTGCATGCCCCCACTCGAGACAAGGTCTGACTCCCCTGGGAGACTCCAGAAGTACCCCAAGATCCATGTCAGCACTGGAGGGGAATCCTCCAGTTTCAGGCACCGACTCCACACAAGGTCTTAGGCCCGGCATCGACAGGAGAGGAATCCCGAGAGGCCCCCGAGCAACTCGCATGGGGACTGGCCTTTCCTGAGGCCCCCAGAGCGGGTCCCTGAGGTCCCGTCGTAAGTGAAGAGCAACTCCGCAACTCGACAAAGTCCAGGAGGTTCTCCCCTCCAGGCGAGATGAGGCCCATTTCCGCTGAGGCGTCTCGAGGCTAATCACATCTAACGTCTCGAACTTCCAAAGGCTCCTTCACACCCTTGCTGCAACTCAAGAAGTTCCCCGACATACCCGTCTCCACTCAAGAGGAAGCTCGAGAGTCCCGCCAACATCCAGAGGATCCACGTTTCCGCCCCTAGCTCGAGAGGCGGGATCCTTTCCCTGCGTGGTCGAGAAAGAATTCCTGGCATTCCGGTCGCATCTCAAGAGGAGGCGCTCTCTACAGGAAAGGCAAGAGGAACTCCAGGGTCGTGCCACATTCCCAGAGTCCCCCAGATGTCTCAGTACATTCCAGGGAAACCTGTTTTCCCTGCCCTGCCTCGACTTTCAAGCTGAGGATCGACTCACACCACGGTGGCACGTGGGACAGCCCTGTGGGAAAGACTCGTCGGGAAAGCCTCGAGGGAAAGCCACAGATCCCTTGATCACGCAAGGGAAGCGTGACACTGCTGCTACAGCTCGGGTCAGTGCCTTACCTGCTCCGACGTGGGCGAGCCGTATGTCCGGTTGGAAATTCGTTCTTAAAGTTGCAGCAGAGTGCGTGTGAAAGGACGCCTTTGGTAAGTTCCAGAATGTTAGAATGTGATCAGCTGCTCTTGGATCGCACACGCGGAAATCGAGGCCCATCTCGCCTGGAGGGCCGACAACGGCTGCCTGGAGTTGTTCTTTCTGCTAGTGTCGGCAGGTGTGCTGCGACTTCACGACCTGGGTACCTCAACGTGACGCAGCGCTTGGTGGCCTCAGGAAGGCAGTCCCCATGCGAGTTTTTGCTCGCGGGCCTCTGAGGATTCCTCTCCCGTCTTGGATGCCTCGCGGCCTCGTATAGACTTTTAGTCGTGTGTAGTCTCCTTAGTAACGGCATGAGGAGTTCACTTCCTTATGCTGACAATAGAGATTCTTGGTTCGTTTTCTGGAGTCTCCCCCAGGGGAAGTCAGTTTCCTCCGGTCTAAGAGTGGGGCGATGCACCGTGTGCATTTCTT
>NW_017192945.1:0-10042 GCF_001704415.2 Capra hircus
TATGATTTCCGTCGCATCTCAATTAGGAGGCTCTCATCAACAGGGAAAGGCGAGAGGAAACTCCAGGGTCGTGCCACCATTCCCAGAGTCCCCCAGATGTCTCCGTCCATTCCAGGGAAACCTGTTTTTCCAGCACTGCGTCGACATTTCAAGCTGAGGATCGACTCACACCACGGTGGCACGTGGGACCGCCCTGTGGGAAAGCGTCGTGGGAAAGCCTCGTGGAAAGCCTCGAGGGAAAGCCACAGATCCCTTGATCCACGCGAATGGAAGCGCGACACTAATGCTACAGCTCGAGAGGCACAGCGCACGTGCATGCCCCCACTCGAGAAGAGGACTGACCCCCCTGGGGAGACTCCAGAAGTACCCCAAGATCCATGTCAGCACTGGAGAGAAATCCTCAGGTTCCGGCACTGACTCCACACGAGGTCTCAGGCTCCGGAATCGACGGGAGAGGAATCCCGAGATGCCCCCGAGAGGGCCCCGAGCAACTCGCAAGGGGACTGGCCTTTCCTGAGGCCACCAGAGCGGGTCCCTGAGGTCCCCGTCGTAAGTCGAGAGCACCTGCCGCAACTCGAGAAAATCCAGGAGGTTCTCCCCTCCAGGCGAGATGAGGCCCATTTCCGCTGAGGCGTCTCGAGGCTAATCACACCTAAACTCTGGAAATTCCAAAGGGTCCTTCACACCCTTGCTGCAACTCAAGAAGTTCCCCGACATACCCGTCTCCACTCGAGAGGAAGCACGAGAGTCGCGCCCACATCCAGAGGAGCCCTGTTTCCGCCTCATAGCTCGAGAGGATTGATCCTTTCCATGCGTGGTCGGGAAAGAATTCCCGGCGTTCCCGTCGCAACTCAAGAGGAAGCGCTCTCCAGAGGAAAAGCGAGAGGAACTCCAGGTTCGTGCCACCATTCCTAGAGTCCCCCAGATGTCTCAGTCCATTCCAGGGAAACCTGTATTCCCTGCACTGCCTCGACTTTCAAGCCGAGGATCGACTCACACCACAGTGGCACGTGGGGGCAGCCCTGTGGGAAAGCCTCGTGGGAAAGCCTGGAGGGAAAGCCACAGATCCCTTGATCCACGCGAAGGGAAGCGTGACACTGCTGCTAAAACTCGGGAGGAAAGCGCACGTGCATGGCCCCACTCGAGACGAGGACTGACACCCCTGGGGTGACTCCAGAAGTACCCCAAGATCCATGTCAGCACTGGAGAGGAATCCTCAGGTTCCGGCACCGACTCCTCACAAAGTCTTAGGCCCCTGCATCAACGGGAGAGGAATCCCGAGAGGCCCCAGAGCAACTCGCATGGGGACTGGCCTTTCCTGAGGCCACCAGAGCGGGTCCCTGAGGTCCCCGTCGTAAGTGGAGAGCACCTGCCGCAACTCGAGAAAATCCAGGAGGTTCTCCCCTCCAGGCGAGCTGAGACCTATTTCCGCTCAGGTATCTAGAGGCTAATCACACCGTACCTCTGGAACTTCCAAAGGGTCCTTCACACCCTTGCTGCAACTCTAGAAGTTCCCCGACATACCCGTCTGCACTCGAGAGGAAGCACGAGAGTCCCGCCAACATCCAGAGGATCCCCGATTCCAGCTCCTAGCCCGAGAGGAGGATCCTTTCCCTGCGTGGTCGGGAAAGAATTCCGGGCGTTCCAGTCGCATCTCAAGAGGAGGCGCTCTCCACCGGAAACGTGAGAGGAAATCCAGGGTCGTGCCACCATTCCCAGAGTCCCCCAGATGTCTCAGTCCATTCCAGGGAAACCTGTTTTCCCTGCACTGCCTCGACTTTCAAGCCGAGGATCGACTCACACCACGGTGGCACGTGGGACACCCCTGTGGGAAAGCCTCGAGGGATAGCCTCTTGGGAAAGCCTCGAGGGAAATCCACAGATCCGTTGTTCCACGCGAAGGGAAGCGTGACTCTGCTGTTACAGCTCGGGAGGAAAGCGCACGTGCATGCCCCACTTGAGTAGAGGACTGACTGCCCTGGGGAGACTCCAGAAGTACCCCAAGATCCATGTCAGCACTGGAGAGGAATATTCAGGTTCCGGCACCGTCTCCACACAAGATCTTAGGCCCCGGCATCGAAAGGAGAGGAATCTCGAGAGGCCCCCGTGCAACTCGCATGGGGACTGGCCTTTCCTGAGGCCACCAGAGCGGGTCCCTGAAGACCCCATCGTAAGTCGAGAGCACCTGCCGCAACTCGAGAAAATCGAGGATGTTCTCCCCTCCAGCCGACATGAGGCCCATTTCCACTGAGGCAACAAGAGGGTAATCACACTTAAACTCTGGAACTTCCAAAGGGTCCTTCACACCCTTGCTGCAACTCAAGAAGTTCCCTGACATACCCGTCTCCACTCAAGAGGAACCCGAGGGTCCCGCCCATATCCAGAGTGGCTCCGTTTCCACCTGCTAGCTCGAGAGGAGGCATCCTTTCCCCTGCGTGGTCGGGAAAGAATTCCTAGCGTTCCCGTCTCATCTCAAGATTAGGCGCTCTCCACAGGAAAGGCGAGAGGAACTCCAGTATCAGGCCCCATTCCCAGAGTCCCCCAGATGTCTCAGTCCATTCCAGGGAAACCTGTTTTCCCTGCACTGCCTCGACTTTCAAGCCGAGGATGGACTCACACCACGATGGCACGTTGGACAGCCCTGTGGGAAAGCCTCGTGGGAAAGCCTCGTGGGAAAGCCTCGAGGGAAAGCCACAGATCCCTTGATCCACGCGTAGGGAAGAGTGACACTGCTGCTACAGCTCGGGAGGAAAGCGCACGTGCATGCCCCCACTCGAGACGAGGACTGACTCCATGGGGAGACTCCAGAAGTACCCGAAGATCCATGTCAGCATTGGAGAGGAATCCTCAGGTTCCGGCACCGACTCCACACAAGGTCTTAGGCCCGGCATCGACGGAGAGGAATCCCGAGAGGCCCGCGAGCAACTGGCATGGGGACTGGCCTTTCCTGAGGCCACCAGATCGGGTCCCTGAGGTCCCCGTCTTAAGACGAGAGCACCTGCCGCAACTCGAGAACATCCAGGAGGTTCTCCCCTCCAGGCGAGATGAGGCCCATTTCCGCTGAGGCGTCTCGAGGCTAATCACATCTAACATCTGGAACTTCCAAAGGGTCCTTCACACCCTTGCTGCAACTCAAGAAGTTCCCCGACATACCCGTCTCCACTCAAGAGGAATCCGAGAGTCCCGCCCATATCCAGAGTGGCCCCGTTTCCGCCTGATAGCTCGAGAGGAGGGATCCTTTCCCTGCGTGGTGGGGAAAGAATTTCCGGCGTTACCTTCGCATCTCAAGAGGAGGCGCTCTCCACAGGAAAGGCGAGAGGAACTCGAGGGTCGTGCCACCATTCCCTGAGTCCCCCAGATGTCTCAGTCCATTCCAGGGAAAACTGTTTTCCCTTCACTGCCTCGACTTTAAAGCCGAGGATCGACTCACACCACCGTGGCACGTGGGAAAGCCCTGTGGGAAAGCCTCGAGGGAACGCCTCATGGGAAAGTCTAGAGGGAAAGCCACAGATCCCTTGATCCACGCAAAGGGAAGCGTGACACTGCAGCTACAGCTCGGGAGGAAAGCGCACGTGCATTCCCCCACTCGAGACGAGGACTTACGCCCCTGGGGAGACTCCAGAAGTCCCCGAAGATCCATGTCGGCACTGGAGAGGCATCCTCAGGTTCCGGCACTGGACTCCACACAAGGTCTTAGGCCCCGGCACCGACGGGAGAGGAATCCCGAGAGCCCCCGAGCAACTCGCATGGGGACTGGCCTTTCCTGAGGCCACCAGAGCGGGTCCCTGAGGTCCCAGTCGTAAGTCGAGAGCACCTGCCGCAACTCGAGAAAATCCAGGAGGTTCTCCCCTCCAGGCGACATGAGGCCCATTTCCGCTGAGGTATCTCGAGGCTAATCACACCTTACCTCTGGAACTTCTAAAGGGTCCTTCACACCCTAGCTGCACCTCAAGAAGTTCCCCGACATACCCGTCTCCACTCGAGAGGAAGCAGGAAAGTCCCGCCCACATCAAGAGGAGCCACGTTTCCGCCTCCTAGCTCGAGAGGTTTGATCCTTTCCCTGCGTGGTGGGGAAAGAATTCGCGGCGTTCCCGTCGCAACTCAAGAGGAGGCGCTCTCCAGAGAAAAAGTGAGAGGAACTCCAGGTCGTGCCACCATTGCCAGAGTCCCCCAGATATCTCAGTCCATTCCAGGGAACCTGTTTTCCCTGCACTGCCTCGACTTTCAAGCCGAGGATCGACTCACACCACAGTGGCACGTGTGGCAGCCCTGTGGGAAAGCCTCGTGGGAAAGCCTCGGGGAAAGCCTCGTGGGAAAGCCTCGTGGGAAAGCCTCGAGGGAAAGCCACAGATCCCTTGATCCAAGGGAAGGGAAGCGTGACAGTTCTGCTACAGCTCGGGAGGAAAGCGAACGTGCATGCCCCCACTCGAGACGAGGACTGACTCCCCTGGGGAGACTCCAGAAGTACCGTAAGATGCATGTCAGCACTGGAGAGGAATCCTCAGGTTCCGGCACCGACTCCACAGAAGGTCTTAGGCCCAGGCGTCGAAGGGAGAGGAATCCCGAGAGGCCCCCGAGCAACTCGCATGGGGACTGGCCTTTCCTGAGGCCACCAGAGCGGGTCCCTGAGGTCCCCGTCGTAAGTCAAGAGCACCTGCCGAAACTCGAGAAAATCCAGGAGGTTCTCCCCTCCAGGCGAGATGAGGCCCATTTCCGCTCAGGCGTCTCGAGGCTAATCACACCTAACCCCTGGAACTTCCAAAGGGTCCTTCACACCCTTGCTACAACTCAAGAAGTTCCCCAACATACCTGACTCCACTCGAGAGGAAGCCCGAGAGTCCCGCCCACATCCAGAGGAGCCCCGTTTCCGCCTCGTACCTCGCGGTCAGGTATCCTTTCCCTGTATGTTCCGGAAAAGAATTCCCGGTGTTCCCGTCGCATCTCAAGAGGAGGCGCTCTCCACAGGAAAGGCGAGAGAAACTCCAGTGTCGTGCCATCATTCCAAGAGTCCCCCAGATATCTCAGTGTGCCGGGGTCCAGCCCCGCTGGATCCAGGGAATTCGATGGATGGACGGCGTTGACGTGGAAAGTCTTGTGTATTTATTAATGTAAGATGAGATTAAGAAATTATAGGGTAGTAAGAAGATTAACTGGAGGAAAAAGGCTGAATAGCTAGGTTTACGCGGAAGGCCAATAAAATTCCCGACAAGGAATTTTCTGGCGGACTCTGGGAATGGTGGCACGACCCTCGAGTTCCTCTTGCCTTTCCTGTGGAGAGCGCCTCCTCTTGAGATGCGCCGGGAACGCCGGGAATTCTTTCCCGACCACGCAGGGAAAGGATCCCTTCTCTCGAGCTAGGAGGCGGAAACGGGGCTCCTCTGGATGTGGGCGGGACTCTCGTGCTTCCTCTCGAGCGGAGACGGGTATGTCGGGGAACTTCTTGAGTTGCAGCAAGGGTGTGAAGGACCCTTTGGAAGTTCCAGAGGTTAGGTGTGATTAGCCTCGAGACGCCTCAGTGGAAATGGGCCTCATCTCGCCTGGAGGGGAGAACCTCCTGGATTTTCTCGAGTTGCGGCAGGTGCTTTCGACTTACAAAGGGGACCTCAGGGACCCGCTCTGGTGGCCTCAGGAAAGGCCAGTCCCCATGCAAGTTGCTCGGCGGCCTCTCGGGATTCCTCTACCCTCGATGCCGGGGCCTAAGATCTTGTGTGGAGTCGGTGCCGGAACCTGAGGATTCATCTCCAGTGCTGACATGGATCTTGGGGTACTTCTGGAGTCTCCCCAGGGGAGTCAGTCCTCCTCTCGAGTGGGGGCATGCACGTGCGCTTTCCTCCCGAGCTGTAGCAGCAGTCTCACGCTTCCCTTCGCGTATATCAAGGGATCTGTGGCTTTCCCTCGAGGCTATCCCACCAGGCTTTCCCACGAGGCTTTCCCACAGGGCTGTCCCACGTGCCACCGTAGTGTGAGTTGATTCTCGGCTTGAAAGTCGAGGCAGTGAAGGGAAAACAGGTTTCCCTGGACTGGACTGAGACATCTGTGGGGACTCTGGGAATGGTGGCACGACCCTGGAGTTCCTCTCGCCTTTCCTGTGGAGAGCGCCTCCTCTTGAGATGCGACGGGAACGCCGGGAATTCTTTCCCGACCAGGCAGGGAAAGGATCCCTCGTCTCAAGCTATGAGGCGGAAACGGGGCTCCTCTGGATGTGGGCGGGACTCTGGTGTTTCCTCTCGAGTGGAGACGGGTATGTCGGGGAACTTTTTGAGTTGCAGCAAGGGTGTGAATGACACTTTGGAAGTTCCAGAGGGTAAGATGTGATTAGCCTCGAGACGCCTCAGCAGAAATGGGCCTCATCTCGCCTGGAGGGTGGAACCTCCTGGATTTTCTGGACTTGCGGCAGGTGATCTCGACTTACGACTGGGACCTCAGGGACCCGCTCTGGTGGCCTCAGGAAAGGCCAGTCCCCATGTGAGTTGCTCGGGGCCTCTCGGGATTCCCTTCCGTCGATATCGGGGCCTAAGACATTGTGTGGAGTCGGTGCCGGAACCTGAGGATTCCTCTCTAGTGCTGACATGGATCTTCGGGTACTTCTGGAGTCTCCCCAGAGGAGTCAGTCCTCGTCTCGAGTGGGGGCATGCACGTTCGATTTCCTCCCGAGCTGTAGCAGCAGTGTCACGCTTCCCTTCGCATGGATCAAGGGATCTGTGGCTTTCCCACGAGGCTTTCCCACAGGGCTGTCCCATGTGCCACCGTGGTGTGAGTCGATCCTCGGCTTGAAAGTCGAGGCACTGGAGGGAAAACAGGTTTCCCTGGAATGGACTGAGACATCTGGGGGACTCTGGGAATGGTGGCACGACCCTGGAGTTCCTCTCGCCTTTCCTTTGGAGAGAGCCTCCTCTTGAGATGCGACGGGAACGCGGGGAATTCTTTCCCGACCTCGCAGGGAAAGGATCCCACCTCTTGAGCTAGGAGGCAGTAACGGTTCTCCTCTGAATGTGGGCGGGACTCGCGTGCTTCCTCTCGAATGGAGACGGGTAAGTCGGGGAACTTCTTGAGTTGCAGCAAGGGTGTGAAGGACCCTTTGGAAGTTCCAGAGGTTAGGTGTGATTAGCCTCGAGACGCCTCAGCGGAAATGGGCCTCACCTCGCCTGGAGGGGAGAACCTCCTGGATTTTCTCGAGTTGCGGCAGGTGCTCTCGACTTAAGACGGGGTCCTCAGGGACCCGCTCTGGTGGCCTCAGGAAAGGCCAGTCCCCATGCGAGTAGCTCGGGGGCCTCTCGGGATTCCTCTCCCGTCGATGCCGGGGCCTAAGACCTTGTGTGGAGTGTGTGCCAGAACCTGAGGATTCCTCTCCAGTGCTGACATGGATCTTGGGGTAATTCTGGAGTCTCCCCAGGGGAACCAGTCCTCGTCTCGAGTGGGGGCATGCACGTGCGATTTCCTCCCGAGCTGTAGCAGCAGTGTCACTCTTCCCTTAGCGTTCATCAAGGGATCTGTGGCTTTCCCTCGAGGCTTTCCCACGAGGCTTTCCCACGAGGCTTTCCCACAGGGCTGTCCCACGTGCCACCGTGGTGTGAGTCGATCCTCGGCTTCAAAGTCGAGGCAGTGCAGGGAAAACTGGTTTCCCTGGAATGGACTGAGACATCTGGGGGACTCTGGGAATGGTGGCACGACCCTGGAGTTCCTCTCGCCTTTCCTGTGGAGAGCACCTCCTCTTGAGATGCAACGGGAACGCGGGCAATTCTTTCCCCACCTCGCAGGGAAAGGATCCCTCCTCTCGAGCTCGGAGGGGGAAACAGGTCTCCTCTGGATGTGGGCGGGACTCTCGTGCTTCCTCTCGAGTTTAGACGGGTATGTCGGGGAACTTCTTGAGTTGCAGCAAGGGTGTGAAGGACCCTTTGGAAATTCCAGATGTTAGATGTGATTAGCCTCCAGACGCCTCAGCGGAAATGGGCCTCATCTCGCCTGGAGGGGAGAACCTCCTGCATTTCCTCGAGTTGCGGCAGGTGCTCTCGACTTACGACAGGGACCTCACGGACCCGCTCTGGTGGCCTCAGGAAAGGCCAGTCCCCTTGCGAGTTGTTGGGGGGCCTATCGGGATTGCTCTCCCGGTGATGCCGGGGCCTAAGATCCTGTGTGGAGTCCGGTCCCAGAACCTGAGGATTCCTCTCCAGTGCTGACATGGAACTTGGGGTACTTCTGGTGTCTCCCCAGGGGAGTCAGTCCTCACCTCGAGTGAGGGCATGCACGTGCGATTTCCTCCCGAGCTGTAGCAGCAGTGTCACGCTTCCCTTCGCGTGGATCAAGGGATCTGTGGCTTTCCCTCGAGGCTTTCCCAGGAGGCTTTCCCATGAGGCTTTCCCACAGGGCTGTCCCACGTGACACCGTTGTGTGAGTGGATCCTCGGCTTGAAAGTCGAGGCAGTGCAGGGAAAACAGTTTTCCCAGGAATGGACTGAGACATCTGGGGGACTCTGGGAATGGTGACACGACCCTGGAGTTCCTCTCGCCTTTCCTGTGGAGAGAGCCTCCACATGAGATCCGACAGGAACACCGGGAATTCTTTCCCGACCACGCAGGGAAAGGATCCCTCCTCTCGAAGTTAGGAGGCTCAAACGGGGCTCCTCTGGATGTGGACGGGACTCTCGTGCTTCCTCTCGAGTGGAGACGGGTATGTTGGGGTACTTCTTGAGTTGCAGCAAGGGTGTGAAGGACCCTTTCGAAGTTCCAGGGGTTAGGTGTGATTAGCCTCAAGACGCCTCAGCGGAAATGGCCCTCATCTCGCCTGGAGGGGAGAACCTCCTGGATTTTCTCGAGTTGCGGCAGGTGCTCTCGACTTGCGACCGGGGACCTCAGGGACCCATTCTGGTGGCCTCAGGAAAGGCCAGTCCCCATGCGAGTTGCTCGGGGGCCTCTCGTGATTCCTCTCCCGTCGATGCTGGGGCCTAAGACCTTGTGTGGAGTCGGTGCTGAACGTGAGGATTCCTCTCCAGTGCTGACATGGATATTGGAGTACTTCTGGAGTCTCCCAAGGGATGTCAGTCCTCGTCTCGAGTTGGGGGCATTCAAGTGCCCTTTTATCCCGAACTGTAGCAGCAGTGTCGCCCTTCCTTCGCGTGGATCAAGGGATCTGTGGCTTTCCCTCGAGGCTTTCCCACGAGGCTTTCCCCACAGGCTTTCCCACAGGGCTGTCCCACGCGCCACCGTGTGTGAGTCGAAAATCGGCTTGAAAGTCGAGGCAGTGCAGGGAAAACAGGTTTCCCTGGAATGGACTGAGACATCTGGGGGGACTCTGGCGAATGGTGGAACGACCTGCAGTTCCTCTCGCCTTTCCTGTGGAGAGTGCCTCCTCTTGAGATGCGACGGGAACGCCGCGGAATTCTTTCCCGACCACGCAGGGAAAGGATCCCTCCTCTCGAGCTAGGAGGCAGAAACGGGTCTCCTCTGGATGTGGGCGGGAGTCTCGTGCTTCCTTTGGAGTGGAGCCGGGTAAGTCGGGGAACTTTCTTGAGTAGCAGCAAGGGTGTGAAGGACCCTTTGGAAGTTCCAGAGTTTAGGTGGATTAGCCTCGAGAAGTCTCAGCGGAAATGGGCCTCATCTCGCCTGGAGGGGAGAACCTCCTGGATTTTCTCGAGTTGCGGCAGGTGGTCTCGACTTACGACGGGGATCTCAGGGACCCGCTCTGGTGCGCCTCAGGAAAGGCCAGTCCCCATGCGAGTTGCTCGGGGCCTCTCGGGATTCCTCTCCCGGTGATGCCGGGCCTAAGATCTTGTGTGGAGTCGGTGCCGGAACCTGAGGATTCTCTCCACTGCTGACATGGATCTTGGGGTACTTCTGGAGTCTCCCCAGGGGAGTCAGTCCTCGCGTCTCGAGTGGGGGCATGCACGTGAGCTTTCCTCTCGAGCTGTAGCAGCAGGGTCGCACTTCCCTTCGCGAGGATCAAGGGATCTGCTGGCTTTCCCTCGAGGCTTTCCCACGAGGATTTCCCACGAGGCTTTCCCACCGGGCTGTCCCCAAGTGCCACCGAGGTGTGAGTGGATCCTCGGC
>NW_017192946.1:0-10042 GCF_001704415.2 Capra hircus
AGCCCCCGCAGAGCAGCCTCGCGCCAGGAACTCTGCCAGATCGGGGCTCTGAGCAGAGCTAGAGCTCTGCCGTACTGGAGGCGCACTTAGCTCCCTGCAAGCAGGGCTTTCAACTTGACGGGGCTGGGCTGCCTCCTCTTCCCGAGGAGGCTCGCTTCCCTGCTGGCTGTGCACTCGCCTATCAGGCGGGGGCGCAGGGCTCCTCCAGCAGGTCTTGCCTCAGGGGCTGCTTCCCCTGAGTTGGGGCTGTGGGCAGGAACCCAGACACGCAGGATCAGGCCCCAAACACCTGCCACATGTCTCTGCTGGGGAGGAGAGTGCTAGGGAACCTACGTCTGTCATACACTTTCTGGGCACCCAAGGAATCAGCCTCGTGTGTGGGGGCTGAAAACCCCAGCCAGGGGCCCTGGGAGCCTGGTGCTCTCGTGCGGCGCTGAATTCTGGGCGGCCTAGAAACCGCTGGAGGAGCCCTGCAGTTGCCCTTCCCTTCCCTCTGACAGAGCTCTCACTGCTGAAGCCCTTGGCAGTGTGCAACCCACCAGCCCCTAAGCCCTCCCCAAGGACGCCTGGGACCTAAGTGCAAAGGCAAGGCAGGATTGGAGCTGAGGCAAGGAAGGCGCCAGTGGCGTCTCCCAGGCTCCTCAGCCAGCTCCTTCCTGGGGAGGGAGCCTAAAGCAAGGCAAGTCTGGGCAAGGCTAGCCCCCCGGCCGAGCAGCCTCGCGCCAGAACTCTGCCAGATCGGGGCTCTGAGCAGAGCTAGAGCTCTGCCGTACTGGAGGCGCACTTAGCTCCGTGCAAGCAGGGCTTTCCTCTTGACTGGGCTCGGCTGCCTCCTCTTCTCCGAGGAGGCTCGCTCCACTGCTGGCTGTGCTCTCGCCTATCAGGCGGGCGGCGCAGGGCTCCTCCAGCAGGTCTTGCCTCAGGGGCTGCTTCCCCTGAGTTGGGCTGTGGGCGGGAACCCAGACACGCAGGATCAGGCCCCCAACCACCTGCACATGTCTCTGCTGGGGGGAGGAGAGTGCTAGGGAACCTACGTCTCTCACACACTTTCTAGGCACCCAGGAGTCAGCCTCTGGGAGTGTGGGGATGCAAAACCCAGCCAGGGGCCCTTGGAACCTGGTGCTCTCCGTGCGGAGCTTTGTCTGGGCGGCCAAGCAACCGCTGAAGGAGCCCTGCTGTTGCCCTTCGCTTCCCTCTGACAGAGCTTTCACTGCTGGAGCCCTTGGCAGTGTGCAACCACCAGCCCCTAAGCCTCCTCAAGGACGCTTGGGACCTAAGTGCAAAGGCAAGGCAGGGGGAGAGCTGAAGCCAGGAAGGCGCCAGTGGCGTTTCCAGCCTCCACAGCCTGCTCCTTCCTGGGGAGGGAGCCTAAAGCAAGGCAAGTCTTGGCAAGGCTCGCCGGCAGAGCATCTTGGTGCCAGGAACTCTGCCAGATCGGGCTCTGAACAGAGCTAGAGCCTTACTGGAGGTCGCACTTAGCTCCGTGCAAGCAGGGCTTTCAGCTTGACGGGCTTGCTGCCTCCTCTTCCCCCGAGGAGGCTCGCTTCCCTGCTGGCTGTGCACTCGCCTATCAGGCGGGGGCGCAGGGCTCCTCCAGCAGGTCTTGCCTCAGGGGCTGCTTCCCCTGAGTTGGGGCTGTGGGCAGGAACCCAGACACGCAGGATCAGGCCCCAAACACCTGCACATGTCTCTGCTGGGGGAGGAGAGTGCTAGGGAACCTACGTCTGTCATACACTTTCTGGGCACCCAAGGAATCAGCCTCCGTGTGTGCGGGGCTGAAAACCCCAGCCAGGGGCCCTGGGAGCCTGGTGCTCTCGGTGCGGCGCTGATTCTAGGCGGCCTAGAAACGCTGGAGGAGCCCTGCAGTTGCCCTTCCCTTCCCTCTGACAGAGCTCTCACTGCTGAAGCCCTTGGCAGTGTGCAACCCACCACCCCCTAAGCCCTCCCCAACCACGCCTGGCACCTATGTGCAAAGGCAAGGCAGGATTGGAGCTGAGGCAAGGAAGGCACCAGTGGCGTCTCCCAGGCTCGCTCAGACAGCTCCTTCCTGGGGAGGGAGCCTAAAAGCAAGGCAAGTCTGGGCAAGGGCGAGCCCCCGAGCAGCCTCGCGCCAGAAACTCTGCCAGATCGGGCTCTGAGCAGAGCTAGAGCTCTGCCGTACTGGAGGCCCACTTAGCTCCGTGCAAGCAGGGCTTTCCTCTTGACTGGGCTCGGCTGCCTCCTCTTCTCCCGAGGAGGCTCGCTACACTGCTGGCTGTGCTCTCGCCTATCAGGCGGGCGCGCAGGGCTCCTCCAGCAGGTCTTGCCTCAGGGGCTGCTTCCCCTGAGTTGGGCTGTGGGCGGGAACCCAGACACGCAGGATCAGGCCCCAACCACCTGCACATGTCTCTGCTGGGGAGGAGAGTGCTAGGGAACCTACGTCTCTCACACACTTTCTAGGCACCCACGGAGTCAGCCTCTGGGAGTGTGGGGATGCAAAACCCAGCCAGGGGCCCTTGGAACCTGGTGCTCTCCGTGCGGAGCTTTGTCTGGGCGGCCAAGGAACCGCTGAAGGAGCCCTGCTGTTGCCCTTCGCTTCCCTCTGACAGAGCTTTCACTGCTGGAGCCCTTGGCAGTGTGCAACCCACCAGCCCCTAAGCCCTCCTCAAGGACGCTTCTAAGTGCAAAGGCAAGGCAGGGGTAGAGCTGAAGCCAGGAAGGCGCCAGTGGCGTTTCCGAGCCTCACACAGCCTGCTCCTTCCTGGGGAGGGAGCCTTAAAGCAAGGCAAGTCTGCGCAAGGCTCGCCTATGGCAGAGCATCTTGGTGCCAGGAACTCTGCCAGATCGGGCCTCTGAACAGAGCTAGAGATCTGCCGTACTGGAGTCGCACTTAGCTTCGTGTAAGCAGGGATTTCAGCTTGACGGGGACTTGCTGCCTCCTCTTCCCCCGAGGAGGCTCGCTTCCCTGCTGGCTGTGCACTCGCCTATCAGGCGGGGGCGCAGGGCTCCTCCAGCAGGTCTTGCCTCAGGGGCTGCTTCCCCTGAGTTGGGGCTGTGGGCAGGAACCCAGACACGCAGGATCAGGCCCCAAACACCTGCACATGTCTCTGCTGGGGAGGAGAGTGCTAGGGAACCTACGTCTGTCATACACTTTCTGGCACCCAAGGAATCAGCCTCCGTGTGTGCGGGGCTGAAAACCCAGCCAGGGGCCCTGGGAGCCTGGTGCTCTCCGTGTGGCGCTGAATCTGGGCGGCCAAGCAACCGCTGGAGGAGCCCTGCAGTTGCCCTTCCCTTCCCTCTGACAGAATTCTCACTGCTGGAGCCCTTGGCAGTGTGCAACCCACCAGCCCCTAAGCTCTCCTTAAGGAGGGGGACCTAAGTGCAAAGGCAAGGCAGGATTGGAGCTGAGGCAAGAAAGGCGCCAGTGGCGACTCCCAGGCTCCTGCTGCCTGCTCCTTCCTGGAGAGGCAGCCTAAAAGCAAGGCAAGTCTGGGCAAGGCTAGCCCCCGGCAGAGCAGCCTCGCGCCAGGAACTCTGCCAGATCGGGGCTCTGAGCAGAGCTAGAGCTCTGCCGTACTGGAGGCGCACTTAGCTCCGTGCAAGCAGGGCTTTCAACTTGACGGGGCTGGGCTGCCTCCTCTTCCCCGAGGAGGCTCGCTTCCCTGCTGGCTGTGCACTCGCCTATCAGGCGGGGGCGCAGGGCTCCTCCAGCAGGTCTTGCCTCAGGGGCTGCTTCCCCTGAGTTGGGGCTGTGGGCAGGAACCCAGACACGCAGGATCAGGCCCCAAACACCTGCACATGTCTCTGCTGGGAGGAGAGTGCTAGGGAACCTACGTCTGTCATACACTTTCTGGGCACCCAAGGAATCAGCCTCCGTGTGTGCGGGGCTGAAAACCCCAGCCAGGGGCCCTGGGAGCCTGGTGCTCTCGGTGCGGCGCTGATTCTAGGCGGCCTAGAAACCGCTGGAGGAGCCCTGCAGTTGCCCTTCCCTTCCCTCTGACAGAGCTCTCACTGCTGAAGCCCTTGGCAGTGTGCAACCCACCACCCCCTAAGCCCTCCCCAACGACGCCTGGCACCTGTGCAAAGGCAAGGCAGGATTGGAGCTGAGGCAAGGAAGGCACCAGTGGCGTCTCCCAGGCTCGCTCAGACAGCTCCTTCCTGGGGAGGAGCCTAAAAGCAAGGCAAGTCTGGGCAAGGCGAGCCCCCGGCGAGCAGCCTCGCGCCAGAAACTCTGCCAGATCGGGGCTCTGAGCAGAGCTAGAGCTCTGCCGTACTGGAGGCCCACTTAGCTCCGTGCAAGCAGGGCTTTCCTCTTGACTGGGCTCGGCTGCCTCCTCTTCTCCCGAGGAGGCTCGCTACACTGCTGGCTGTGCTCTCGCCTATCAGGCGGGCGCGCAGGGCTCCTCCAGCAGGTCTTGCCTCAGGGGCTGCTTCCCCTGAGTTGAGGCTGTGGCGGGAACCCAGACACGCAGGATAAGGCCCCAACCACCTGCACATGTCTCTGCTGGGGAGGAGAGTGCTAGGGAACCTACGTCTCTCACACACTTTCTAGGCACCCACGGAGTCAGCCTCTGGGAGTGTGGGGATGCAAAACCCAGCCAGGGGCCCTTGGAACCTGGTGCTCTCCGTGCGGAGCTTTGTCTGGGCGGCCAAGGAACCGCTGAAGGAGCCCTGCTGTTGCCCTTCGCTTCCCTCTGACAGAGCTTTCACTGCTGGAGCCCTTGGCAGTGTGCAACCCACCAGCCCCTAAGCCCTCCTCAAGGACGCTTGGGACCTAAGTGCAAAGGCAAGGCAGGGGTAGAGCTGAAGCCAGGAAGGCGCCAGTGGCGTTTCCGAGCCTCACACAGCCTGCTCCTTCCTGGGGAGGGAGCCTTAAAGCAAGGCAAGTCTGCGCAAGGCTCGCCTATGGCAGAGCATCTTGGTGCCAGGAACTCTGCCAGATCGGGCCTCTGAACAGAGCTAGAGATCTGCCGTACTGGAGTCGCACTTAGCTTCGTGTAAGCAGGGATTTCAGCTTGACGGGGACTTGCTGCCTCCTCTTCCCCCGAGGAGGCTCGCTTCCCTGCTGGCTGTGCACTCGCCTATCAGGCGGGGGCGCAGGGCTCCTCCAGCAGGTCTTGCCTCAGGGGCTGCTTCCCCTGAGTTGGGGCTGTGGGCAGGAACCCAGACACGCAGGATCAGGCCCCAAACACCTGCACATGTCTCTGCTGGGGAGGAGAGTGCTAGGGAACCTACGTCTGTCATACACTTTCTGGGCACCCAAGGAATCAGCCTCCGTGTGTGCGGGCTGAAAACCCCAGCCAGGGCCCTGGGAGCCTGGTGCTCTCCGTGTGGCGCTGAATCTGGGCGGCCAAGCAACCGCTGGAGGAGCCCTGCAGTTGCCCTTCCCTTCCCTCTGACAGAATTCTCACTGCTGGAGCCCTTGGCAGTGTGCAACCCACCAGCCCCTAAGCTCTCCTTAAGGAGGACTGGGACCTAAGTGCAAAGGCAAGGCAGGATTGGAGCTGAGGCAAGAAAGGCGCCAGTGGCGACTCCCAGGCTCCTGCTGCCTGCTCCTTCCTGGAGAGGCAGCCTAAAAGCAAGGCAAGTCTGGGCAAGGCTAGCCCCCGGCAGAGCAGCCTCGCGCCAGGAACTCTGCCAGATCGGGGCTCTGAGCAGAGCTAGAGCTCTGCCGTACTGGAGGCGCACTTAGCTCCGTGCAAGCAGGGCTTTCAACTTGACGGGGCTGGGCTGCCTCCTCTTCCCCGAGGAGGCTCGCTTCCCTGCTGGCTGTGCACTCGCCTATCAGGCGGGGGCGCAGGGCTCCTCCAGCAGGTCTTGCCTCAGGGGCTGCTTCCCCTGAGTTGGGGCTGTGGGCAGGAACCCAGACACGCAGGATCAGGCCCCAAACACCTGCACATGTCTCTGCTGGGGAGGAGAGTGCTAGGGAACCTACGTCTGTCATACACTTTCTGGGCACCCAAGGAATCAGCCTCCGTGTGTGCGGGGCTGAAAACCCCAGCCAGGGGCCCTGGGAGCCTGGTGCTCTCCGTGCGGCGCTGATTCTAGGCGGCCTAGAAACCGCTGGAGGAGCCCTGCAGTTGCCCTTCCCTTCCCTCTGACAGAGCTCTCACTGCTGAAGCCCTTGGCAGTGTGCAACCCCCCCCCTAAGCCCTCCCCAACCACGCCTGGCACCTATGTGCAAAGGCAAGGCAGGATTGGAGCTGAGGCAAGGAAGGCACCAGTGGCGTCTCCCAGGCTCGCTCAGACAGCTCCTTCCTGGGGAGGAGCCTAAAAGCAAGGCAAGTCTGGGCAAGGCGAGCCCCCGGCCGAGCAGCCTCGCGCCAGAAACTCTGCCAGATCGGGGCTCTGAGCAGAGCTAGAGCTCTGCCGTACTGGAGGCCCACTTAGCTCCGTGCAAGCAGGGCTTTCCTCTTGACTGGGCTCGGCTGCCTCCTCTTCTCCCGAGGAGGCTCGCTACACTGCTGGCTGTGCTCTCGCCTATCAGGCGGGCGCGCAGGGCTCCTCCAGCAGGTCTTGCCTCAGGGGCTGCTTCCCCTGAGTTGAGGCTGTGGGCGGGAACCCAGACACGCAGGATAAGGCCCCAACCACCTGCACATGTCTCTGCTGGGGAGGAGAGTGCTAGGGAACCTACGTCTCTCACACACTTTCTAGGCACCCACGGAGTCAGCCTCTGGGAGTGTGGGGATGCAAAACCCAGCCAGGGGCCCTTGGAACCTGGTGCTCTCCGTGCGGAGCTTTGTCTGGGCGGCCAAGGAACCGCTGAAGGAGCCCTGCTGTTGCCCTTCGCTTCCCTCTGACAGAGCTTTCACTGCTGGAGCCCTTGGCAGTGTGCAACCCACCAGCCCCTAAGCCCTCCTCAAGGACGCTTGGGACCTAAGTGCAAAGGCAAGGCAGGGGTAGAGCTGAAGCCAGGAAGGCGCCAGTGGCGTTTCCGAGCCTCACACAGCCTGCTCCTTCCTGGGGAGGGAGCCTTAAAGCAAGGCAAGTCTGCGCAAGGCTCGCCTATGGCAGAGCATCTTGGTGCCAGGAACTCTGCCAGATCGGGCCTCTGAACAGAGCTAGAGATCTGCCGTACTGGAGTCGCACTTAGCTTCGTGTAAGCAGGGATTTCAGCTTGACGGGACTTGCTGCCTCCTCTTCCCCCGAGGAGGCTCGCTTCCCTGCTGGCTGTGCACTCGCCTATCAGGCGGGGCGCAGGGCTCCTCCAGCAGGTCTTGCCTCAGGGGCTGCTTCCCCTGAGTTGGGGCTGTGGGCAGGAACCCAGACACGCAGGATCAGGCCCCAAACACCTGCACATGTCTCTGCTGGGGAGGAGAGTGCTAGGGAACCTACGTCTGTCATACACTTTCTGGGCACCCAAGGAATCAGCCTCCGTGTGTGCGGGGCTGAAAACCCCAGCCAGGGGCCCTGGGAGCCTGGTGCTCTCCGTGTGGCGCTGAATCTGGGCGGCCAAGCAACCGCTGGAGGAGCCCTGCAGTTGCCCTTCCCTTCCCTCTGACAGAATTCTCACTGCTGGAGCCCTTGGCAGTGTGCAACCCACCAGCCCCTAAGCTCTCCTTAAGGAGGACTGGGACCTAAGTGCAAAGGCAAGGCAGGATTGGAGCTGAGGCAAGAAAGGCGCCAGTGGCGACTCCCAGGCTCCTGCTGCCTGCTCCTTCCTGGAGAGGCAGCCTAAAAGCAAGGCAAGTCTGGGCAAGGCTAGCCCCCGGCAGAGCAGCCTCGCGCCAGGAACTCTGCCAGATCGGGGCTCTGAGCAGAGCTAGAGCTCTGCCGTACTGGAGGCGCACTTAGCTCCGTGCAAGCAGGGCTTTCAACTTGACGGGCTGGGCTGCCTCCTCTTCCCCCGAGGAGGCTCGCTTCCCTGCTGGCTGTGCACTCGCCTATCAGGCGGGGGCGCAGGGCTCCTCCAGCAGGTCTTGCCTCAGGGGCTGCTTCCCCTGAGTTGGGGCTGTGGGCAGGAACCCAGACACGCAGGATCAGGCCCCAACACCTGCACATGTCTCTGCTGGGGAGGAGAGTGCTAGGGAACCTACGTCTGTCATACACTTTCTGGGCACCCAAGGAATCAGCCTCCGTGTGTGCGGGGCTGAAAACCCCAGCCAGGGGCCCTGGGAGCCTGGTGCTCTCGGTGCGGCGCTGATTCTAGGCGGCCTAGAAACCGCTGGAGGAGCCCTGCAGTTGCCCTTCCCTTCCCTCTGACAGAGCTCTCACTGCTGAAGCCCTTGGCAGTGTGCAACCCACCACCCCCTAAGCCCTCCCCAACGACGCCTGGCACCTATGTGCAAAGGCAAGGCAGGATTGGAGCTGAGGCAAGGAAGGCACCAGTGGCGTCTCCCAGGCTCGCTCAGACAGCTCCTTCCTGGGGAGGGAGCCTAAAAGCAAGGCAAGTCTGGGCAAGGCGAGCCCCGGCCGAGCAGCCTCGCGCCAGAAACTCTGCCAGATCGGGGCTCTGAGCAGAGCTAGAGCTCTGCCGTACTGGAGGCCCACTTAGCTCCGTGCAAGCAGGGCTTTCCTCTTGACTGGGCTCGGCTGCCTCCTCTTCTCCCGAGGAGGCTCGCTACACTGCTGGCTGTGCTCTCGCCTATCAGGCGGGCGCGCAGGGCTCCTCCAGCAGGTCTTGCCTCAGGGGCTGCTTCCCCTGAGTTGAGGCTGTGGGCGGGAACCCAGACACGCAGGATAAGGCCCCAACCACCTGCACATGTCTCTGCTGGGGAGGAGAGTGCTAGGGAACCTACGTCTCTCACACACTTTCTAGGCACCCACGGAGTCAGCCTCTGGGAGTGTGGGGATGCAAAACCCAGCCAGGGGCCCTTGGAACCTGGTGCTCTCCGTGCGGAGCTTTGTCTGGGCGGCCAAGGAACCGCTGAAGGAGCCCTGCTGTTGCCCTTCGCTTCCCTCTGACAGAGCTTTCACTGCTGGAGCCCTTGGCAGTGTGCAACCCACCAGCCCCTAAGCCCTCCTCAAGGACGCTTGGGACCTAAGTGCAAAGGCAAGGCAGGGGTAGAGCTGAAGCCAGGAAGGCGCCAGTGGCGTTTCCGAGCCTCACACAGCCTGCTCCTTCCTGGGGAGGGAGCCTTAAAGCAAGGCAAGTCTGCGCAAGGCTCGCCTATGGCAGAGCATCTTGGTGCCAGGAACTCTGCCAGATCGGGCCTCTGAACAGAGCTAGAGATCTGCCGTACTGGAGTCGCACTTAGCTTCGTGTAAGCAGGGATTTCAGCTTGACGGGGACTTGCTGCCTCCTCTTCCCCGAGGAGGCTCGCTTCCCTGCTGGCTGTGCACTCGCCTATCAGGCGGGGGCGCAGGGCTCCTCCAGCAGGTCTTGCCTCAGGGGCTGCTTCCCCTGAGTTGGGGCTGTGGGCAGGAACCCAGACACGCAGGATCAGGCCCCAAACACCTGCACATGTCTCTGCTGGGGAGGAGAGTGCTAGGGAACCTACGTCTGTCATACACTTTCTGGGCACCCAAGGAATCAGCCTCCGTGTGTGCGGGGCTGAAAACCCCAGCCAGGGGCCCTGGGAGCCTGGTGCTCTCCGTGTGGCGCTGAATCTGGGCGGCCAAGCAACCGCTGGAGGAGCCCTGCAGTTGCCCTTCCCTTCCCTCTGACAGAATTCTCACTGCTGGAGCCCTTGGCAGTGTGCAACCCACCAGCCCCTAAGCTCTCCTTAAGGAGGACTGGGACCTAAGTGCAAAGGCAAGGCAGGATTGGAGCTGAGGCAAGAAAGGCGCCAGTGGCGACTCCCAGGCTCCTGCTGCCTGCTCCTTCCTGGAGAGGCAGCCTAAAAGCAAGGCAAGTCTGGGCAAGGCTAGCCCCCGGCAGAGCAGCCTCGCGCCAGGAACTCTGCCAGATCGGGGCTCTGAGCAGAGCTAGAGCTCTGCCGTACTGGAGGCGCACTTAGCTCCGTGCAAGCAGGGCTTTCAACTTGACGGGGCTGGCTGCCTCCTCTTCCCCCGAGGAGGCTCGCTTCCCTGCTGGCTGTGCACTCGCCTATCAGGCGGGGGCGCAGGGCTCCTCCAGCAGGTCTTGCCTCAGGCCCCAACACCTGCACATGTCTCTGCTGGG
>NW_017192947.1:0-10042 GCF_001704415.2 Capra hircus
ACGGTGGCACGTGGCAGCCCTGTGGGAAAAAGCCTCGTGCGAAAGCCTCGAGGGAAAGCCACAGATCCCTTGATCCACGCGTAGGGAAGCATGACAATGCTGCTACGGCTCGGGAGGAAAAGCGCACGTGCATGCCCCCACTCGAGACGGGGACTGACTCCCCTGGGAGACTGCAAGAAGTACCCCAAGATCCATGTCAGCAGGAGAGGAATAGTCAGGTTCAAGCACCGACTCCACACAAGGGCTTAAGGCCACCAGCATCGAAGTGAGAGGAATCCCGAGAGGCCCCCGAGCAACTCGCATGTGCGCACTGGGTTTTCCTGAGGCCACCAGAGCGGGTCCCTGAGGTCCCCGTCGTAAGTCGAGAGCACCTGCCGCAAAATCGAGAAAATCCAGGAGGTTCTCTCCCTCCAGGCGAGATGAGGCCCATTTCCGCTGAGGCGTCTCCAGGATATTCACCTAACCTCTGGAACTTCCAAAGGGTTCTTCACACCCTTTCTGCAACTCAAGAAGTTCCCGACATACTGTCTCCACTCGAGAGGAAGCACGAGAGTCCCGCGCCCACATCCAGAGGGCCCCCGTTTCCGCCTGCTAGCTCGAGAGGAGGATCCTTTCCCTTCGTGGTCGGAAGAATTCCCGGCATTCCCGACCCATCTTAAGAGGAGGCTCTCTGTACAAGAAAGGCGAGAGGAACTCCAGGGTCGTGGCCACCATTCCCAGAGTCCCCCGAGATGTCTCAGTCCATTCCAGGGAAATCTGTTTCCCTGCACTGCCTCGACTTTCAAGCCGAGGATCGACTCACAACATGGTGACAGGTGGGACAGCCCTGTGGAAAAGCCCTCGTGGGAAAGCCTCTTGGGAAAGCCTCGAGGGAAAGCCTCGTGGGAAAGCCTCGTGGGAAAGCCTCGAGGGAAAAGACACAGATCCCTTGATCCACGTGAAGGGAAGTGCGACACTGCTGCTACAGCTCGGGAGGAAAGCGGCACGTCCATGCCCCTACACGAGACGAGGACTGACTGCCCTGGGGAGAATCCAGAAGTACCCCCAAGATCCATGTCTGCACACTGGAGAGGAATCCTCAGGTTCCGGCACTGAGTCCACACAAGGTCTTAGGCCCCAGGATCGACGGAAGAGGAATCCGAGAGGCCCCCGAGCAACTCCCATGGGGACTGGCCTTTCCTGAGGCCACCAGAACGGATCCCTGAGGCCCCTTCGTAAGTCGAGAGAGCACCTGCCGCAACTCGAGAAAATCCAGGAGGTTCTCTCCCTCCAGACGAGATGACGCCCATTTCCGCTGAGGCAAGTAGGGGGTAATCACACTTAAACTCTGGAACTTCCAAAGGGTCTTTCACACCCTTGCTGCAACTCAAGAAGTTCCCGACATACCCGTCTCCACTCTAGAGGAATCGGAGAGTCCCGCCCATATCCAGAGTGGCCCCGTTTCCGCCTGCTAGCTCGAGAGGAGGGATCCTTTCCCTGCGTGGTCGGAAAGAATTCCTAGCGTTCCCGTTGCATCTCAAGAGGAGGCGCTCTCCACAGGAAAGGCGAGAAGAACTCCAGGATCAGGCCCCATTCCCAGAGTCCCCAAGATGTCTCAGTCCATTCCAGGGAAACCTGTTTTCCCTGCGCTGCCTCGACTTTCAAGCGAGGATCGACTCACACCACGGTGGCATATGGGACAGCCCTGTGGGAAAGCCTCGTGGGAAAGCCACAGATCCCTTGATCCTCGCGAAGGGAAGCGTGACACTGCTACTACAGCTCGGGAGGAAAGCGCACGTGCATGCCCCACTCGAGACGAGGACTGACTCCCCTGGGGAGACTCCAGAAGTACCCCAAGATCCATGTCAGCACTGGAGAGGAATCCTCAGGTTCCGGCACGACTCCACACAAAGTCTTATGCCGGGGTCCATCCCCGGTGGATCCAGGGAATTCGAAGGGGTGGACGGCGTTGGCGTGGAAAGCCTTTTTATTTATTAATGTAAGATTACATTAGGAAACTATAGTGTAGTAAGAAGATTAAGTGGAGGAAGAGTGCTGAATAGCTTGGTTTTTTGTAATAAAATTCCAGACAAGGAATTTGCACCACCTACTTTGGGCCACCGGCGCCCGCTTGAATATCTAAGGGTGCCTCGCCTTAAGCTCCCTTTCGTGCGGGTCTTAACAGCCAGGCCAAGTAAGTAGACCTGGCGAGCCTCCGCACTCCAGGTGGAGATTCAGCCTGAAGTTATAGTAAAGAGCAGAGAGAAGGAAAGGTAGAGAAGAAGAAAGAGAGAGAAAGACACAGGGGGAGCCAGAGTCCCAAGAAACCAGGCTGAGAGACTAGTTCGAGAAGCTGGTCCGAGAAACTGGCCCCCGGTCCCTGGCCTCCTCTTTATTGATCAGAAGGTCTTTTATACTTTTGATAGTACATGGAGATCAATGGATAACACAAAATTATGTAGTGTTCTCAACCCAGATTCTTTCTGTATATCATTTGTATACAAAAGGTCTCAGGTAATTTACATTATCTTCTGGCCAAGAGGATTGTTAACACTTTTTGGCTCTCTTCCTTAATGAATGTTAATTTTGTTTCCCCCTGAAGTGTTTTTCTTTAATCTGCATCTCCTTAAAGCACTAAAGTTACATCTCTATAGAACAAAGGTGCAGTGGGTTATAACAAAGAAGGTACTTAACTCAAAGATCTAATGTTGCTAATACCAGGTCTACTACTTGTTTTTCACATACCAACTATATCTAAAAATAAAGGATATGAAAATTTGGCAGCAAGCATTGACCCAAAAAATGAAACTTTTAATCAGTCCTATTCTAAAGATTCTGACTCCTCAGAAGCTCCTGCATTCCTAGGATGTTTTAAGCTTCCTGTGCCTCCTGCGGTCAGGAGGCTCAAACAATCACAAGCGCAGCTGTACGAGTTCTACAGGCAGGCTAGAAAGCCATCAGAGGGTTTTTGGATTGAAACACTCTTTCAAATGCAGAAGACTAACGCCCTGAATTGACTTTTTCCAGAAAAGGTCAGAAGAGTGAAAAAGCAGAGCACAAAAACCGGTAGATTTTTGTTGGGGTACATGCTTAAAAATTTCCAGAGGGGTCCTGAAGTCTGAGCACGCCTTGCGTATGTCAGCTTCCTTCCTCATAACCTTGTCACGGGCGGGCTTCCTCACACTGGCTCCCGGCAGCCTTAGGCCCCGGCATCGACGGGAGAGGAATCCGAGAGGCCCCGAGCAACTCGCTTGGGGACTGGCCTTTCCTGAGACCACCATAGCGGGTCCGTGAGGTCCCCGTCGTAAGTCGAGAGCACCTGCCGCAACTCGAGAAACTCCAGGAGGTTCTCCCCTCCAGGCGAGATGAGGCCCATTTCCGCTGAGGCATCTCGAGGCTAATCACACCTAACCTCTGGAACTTAGAAAGGGTCTTTCACACCCTTGCTGCAACTCAAGAAGTTCCCCGACATACCCATCTCCACTCGAGAGGAATCACGAGAGTCCCGCCCTCATCCAGAGGAGTCCCGTTTCCGCCTCCCAGCTGGAGAGGAGGGATCCTTCCCCTGCGTGGTCGGGAAAGAATTCCCGGCATTTCCGTGGCATCTCAAGAGGAGGCGCTCTCCACAGGAAAGGGGAGAGGAACTCCAGGGTAGTGCCACCATTCACAGAGTCCCCCAGATGTCTCAGTCCATTCCAGGGAAGCCTGTTTCCCTGGCACTGCTCGACTTTCAAACCGAGGATCGAATGACACCACGGTGGCACGTGGGACATCACTGGGGGAAAGCCTCGTTGGAAAGCCTGGTGGGAAAGGGTCGTGGGAAAGCCTCATGGGAAAGCCTCGAGGGAATGCCATAGATCCTATGACCCACGGGAAGGTAAGCGTGACACTGCTGCTACAGCTCGGGAGGAAAGCTCACGTGCATAACCCCACTGGAGACGAGGACTCACTCCCCTGGGGAGACTTCAGAAGTACCCAAGAGCGATGTCAGCACTGCAGAGGAATTCTCAGTTTCCGACACCGACTCCACAAAAGGTCTTAGGGCCCGGCATCGATGGGAGAGGAATCCGAGCGGCCCCCGAGCAAATCGCATGGGGACTGGCCTTTCCTGAGGCCACCAGAGCGGGTCCCTGAGGTCCCTGTCGTAAGTCGAGAGCACCTGGCGCAACTCGAGAAAATCCAGGAGGTTCTGCCCTCCAGGCGAGATGAGGCCCATTTCGCTGAGGCGTCTCGAGGCTAATCACACCTACTCTCTGGAACTTCCAAAGGGTCCTTCACACCCTTGCTGCAACTCAAGAATTTCCACGACATACCCGTCTCCACTCGAGAGGAAGAACAAGAGCTCCGCTCACATCCAGAGGATCCCCGTGTCCGCCTCGTAGCTCGAGAGGAGGGATCCTTTCCCTGTGTGGTTGGAATGAATTCCCGGCATTCCCGTCGCATCTCAAGATGAGGCGCTCTCCACAGGAAAGGCGAGAGGAACTCAAGGGTCGTGCCACCATTCGCAGAGTCCCCCAGATGTCTCAGTCCATTCCAGGGAAACCTGTTTTCCCTGCACTGCCGTGACATTCTAGCCGAGGATCGACTCACACCACGGTGGCACGTGGGACAAGGCCCTGTGGGAAAGCCTCGTGGGAAAGTCCCTGGGAAAGCCTCGTGGGAAAGTCTCTAGGGAAAGCCACAGATCCCTTGATCCACGCGAAGGGAAGCGTG
The DNA here is from genome assembly GCF_001704415.2 of Capra hircus. Lineage (NCBI taxonomy): Eukaryota > Metazoa > Chordata > Mammalia > Artiodactyla > Bovidae > Capra > Capra hircus. Next base: position 4,693 of record NW_017192947.1, read on the forward strand.
ACACTGCTGCTACAGCTCTGGAGGAAATCCCACGTGCATGCCCCCACTAGAGACTACGACTGACTCCCCTCGGGAGACTCCAGAAGTACCCCAAAATCCATGTCAGCACTGGAGAGGAATCCTCAAGTTCCGGCACCGAAATGACACAAGGTCGTAGGCCCAGCATCGACGGGAGAGGAATCCCGAGAGGCCCCTGAGCAACTCGCATGTGGACTGGCCTTTCCTGAGTCCACCAGAGCGGGTCCCTGAGGTCCCCGTCATAAGTCGAGAGCACCTGCCGCAACTCGAGAAAATCCAGGAGGTTCTCTCCTCCAGGCAAGATGAGGCCCATTACCGCTGAGACGTCTCGAGGCTAATCCCACCTAACCTATGGAACTTACAAAGGGTCCTTCACACCCTTGCTGCAACTCAAGAAGCTCCCCCATATACCCGTCTCCACTCGAGAGGAAGCCCGAGAGTCCCGCCCACATCCAGAGGAGCCCCGTTACTGCCTCCTAGCTCGAGAGGAGGGATCCTTTCACTGAGTGGTCGGTCAAGTATTCCCGGAGTTCCCGTCTCATCTCAAGAGGAGGCGCTCTCCACAGGAAAGGCGAGAGGAACTCCAGATTCGTGCACCCATTCCCAGAGGCCCCCAGATGTCTCAGTCCATTCCATGGAAACCTGTTTCTCCTGCACTGCCTCGACTTTCTAGCCTAGGATCGACACGCAACACGGTGACTCGTGGGACAGCCCTGTGGAAAAGCCACGTGGGAAAGCCTCGTGGGAAAGCCTCGTGGGAAAACCTCTTGGCAAAGCCTCGAGGGAAAGCCACAGATTTCGTTTATCCATGCGAAGGGAAGCGTGACACTGCTGCTACAGCTCGGGAGGAAAGCGCACGAGCATGCCCACACTCGAGTAGATGACTGACTGCCCTGAGAGACTCCAGAAGTTCCCCAAGATCCATGTCAGCACTGGAGAGGAATCCTCAGGTTCCAGCACAGACTCCACACAAGATCTTAGGCCCCGGCATCGACGGGAGAGGAATCCCGAGAGGCCCGCGAGCAACTCGCATGGGGAATGGCCTTTCCTGAGGCCACCAGAGCGGGTCCCTGAGGTCCCCGTCGTAAGTTGAGAGCACCTGCCGCAACTCGAGAAAATCCAGGAGGTTCTCCCCTCCAGGGGAGATGAGGCCCATTTCCGCTGAGCGTCTCGAGGTTAATCACACCTAACCTCTGGAACTTCCAAAGGGTCCTTCACACCCTTGCTGCAAACTCAAGAAGTTCCCCGACATACCCGTCTCCACTCGAGAGGAAGCACGAGAGTCGCGCCCACATCCAGAGGAGCCCTGTTTCCGCCTCATAGCTCGAGAGGATTGATCCTTTCCATGCGTGGTCGGGAAAGAATTCCCGGCGTTCCCGTCGCATGTCAAGAGGAAGCGCTCTCCAGAGGAAAAGCAGAGGAACTCCAGGTTCGTGCCACCATTCCTAGAGTCCCCCAGATGTCTCAGTCCATTTCAGGGAACCTGTATTCCCTGCACTGCCTCAACTTTCAAGCCGAGGATCGACTCACACCCCAGTGGCACGTGGGCAGCCCTGTGGGAAAGCCTCGTGGAGGAAAGCCACAGATCCCTTGATCCACGCGAAGGGAAGCGTGACACTGCTGCTAAAACTCGGGAGGAAAGCGCACGTGCATGGCCCCACTCGAGACGAGGACTGACACCCCTGGGGAGACTCCAGAAGTACCCCAAGATCCATGTTAGCACTGGAGAGGAATCCTCAGGTTCCGGCACCGACTCCACACAAGGTCTTAGGCCCCGGCATCAACGGGAGAGGAATCCCGAGAGGCCCCAGAGCAACTCGCATGGGGACTGGCCTTTCCTGAGGCCACCAGAGCGGGTCCCTGAGGTCCCCGTCGTAAGTCGAGAGCACCTGCCGCCACTCGAGAAAATCCAGGAGGTTCTCCCTCCAGGCGAGCTGAGACCTATTTCCGCTCAGGTATCTTGAGGCTAATCACACCGTACCTCCTGAACTTCCAAAGGGTCCTTCACACCCTTGCTGCAACTTTAGAAGTTCCCCGACATACCCGTCTGCATCTTGAGAGGAAGCACGAGAGTCCCGCCAACATCCAGAGGAGCCCCGATTCCAGCTCCTAGCCGAGAGAAGGATCCTTTCCCTGCGTGGTCGGGAAAGAATTCCCGGCGTTCCCGTCACATCTCAAGTGGAGGCGCGCTCCACAGGAAAGCGAGAGGAACTCCAGGGTCGTGCCACCATTCCCAGAGTCCCCTGGATGTCTCAGTCCATTCCAGGGAAACCTGTTTTCCCTGCACTGCCTCGACTTTCAAGCCGAGGATCGACTCACACCACTGTGGCATGTGGGACAGCCCTGTGGGAAAGCCTCGTGGAAAGCCTCTTTGAAAGCTCGTGGGAAAGCCTCCGAGGGAATGCCACAGATCCCTTTTTCCACGGGAAGGGTAGCGTTACACTGCTGCTACAGCTCGGGAGGAAAGTGCACTTGCATGGCCCCACTCGAGACGAGCACTGACTTCCCTGGGGAAATTCCAGAGTACCCCAAGATCCATGTCAGCACTGGAGAGGAATCCTCAGGTTCTGGCACCGACTCCACACAAGGTCTTAGGCCCTGGCATCGACGGTGAGAGGAATCCCGAGAGGCCGCCGAGCAACTCGCATGGGACTGGCCTTTCCTGAGGACACCAGAGCGGTTCCCTGAGGTACCCATCGTAAGTCGAGAGCACCTGCCGCAAATCGAGAAAATCCAGGAGGTTCTCCCTCCAGGCGACATGAGGCCCATTTCCGCTGAGGTATCTCGAGGCTAATCACACTTTACCTAAGGAACTTCCAAAGGGTCCTTCACACCCTTGCTGCAACTCAAGAAGTTCCCTGACATATACCCGTCTCCAGTCGCAGAGGAAGCACGAGAGTCCCGACCACATCCAGAGGAGCCCCGTTTCCGCCTCCTAGCTCGAGAGGAGGGATCCTTTCCCTGCGTGGTCGGGAAAGAATTCCGCGTGTTCCCGTCGCATCTCAAGAGGAGGCGCTCTCCACGAGGAAAAGGCGAGAGGAACTCCAGGTTCATGCCACCATTGCCAGAGTACCCCAGATGTCTCAGTCCATTCCAGGGAACCTGGTTTCCCTGCACTGCCTCGACTTTCAAGCCGAGGATCGACTCACACCACAGTGGCACGTGGGCAGCCCTGTGGGAAAGCCTCGTGGGAAAGCCTCGTGGGAGCCTCGAGGGAAAGGCACAGATCCCTTGATCCACGCGAAGGGAAGACGTGACACTGGCTGATTAAAGCTCGGGAGGAAAGCGCACGTGCATGGCCCCCACTTGAGATGAAACTGACCCCCATGGGGAAGACTCCAGAAGTACCCCAAGATCCATGTCAGCACTGGAGAGGAATCCTCAGGTTACCGGCACCCGACTCCACACAAGATCTTAGGCCCCGGCATCGACGGAGAGGAATCCGAGAGCGACAGAGCAACTCGCATGGGGACTGGCCTTTCCTGAGGCCACCGGCAGGGGTCCTTGATGGTTCCGTCGTAAGTGAGAGCACCTGCCGCAACTCGAGAAAATCCAGGAGGTTCTCCCTTCCAGGCGAGATGAGGCCCATTTTCGCTGAGGCATCTCGAGGCTAATCACACCTTACCTCTGGAACTTGCAAAGGGTCCTTCACACCTTGCTGCAACTCAGAAGTTCCCCGACATACCGGTCTCCACTCGAGAGGAAGCACGGGAGTCCTGCCCACATCCAGAGCAACCCCGTTTCCGCCTCCTAGCTTGAGAGGAGGGATCCTTTCCCTGCGTGGTCGGGAAAAGAATTCCCGGCATTTCCCGTCGCATCTCAAGAGGAGGCTCTCTCAACAGGAAAGGCGAGAGGAACTCCAGGGTCGTGCCACCATTCCCAGAGTCCCCAGATGTCTCCGTCCATTCCAGGGAAACCTGTTTTCCCAGCACTGCGTCGACATTCAAGCTGAGGATCGACTCACACCACGGTGGCACGTGGGACAGCCCTGTGGGAAAGCGTCGTGGGAAAGCCTCGTGGGAAAGCCTCGAGGAAAGCCACAGATCCCTTGATCCACGCGAATGGAAGCGCGACACTAATGCTACAGCTCTAGAGGCACGCGCACGTGCATGCCCCCACTGGAGAAGAGGACTGACTCCCCTGGGGGAGACTCCAGAAGTACCCCAAGATCCATGTCAGCACTGGAGAGAAATCCTCAGGTTCCGGCACTGACTCCACACGAGTCTTAGGCCCCGGAATCGACGGGAGAGGAATCCCGAGATGCCCCCGAGCAACTAGCATGGGAATGGCATTTCCTGATGCCACCAGAGCGGGGTCCCTGAGGTCCCATCGTAAGTCGAGAGCACCTGCGCAACTCGAGAAAATCCAGGAGGTTGTCCCCTCCAGGCGAGATGAGGCCCATTTCCGCAGAGGCGTCTCGAGGCTAATCACACCTAACCTCTGGAACTTCCAAAGGGTCCTTCACACCCTTGCTGCAACTCAAGAAGTTCCCCGACATAACCGTCTCCACTCGAGAGGAAGCACGAGAGTCCCGCCCACATCCAGAGGAGCACCGTTTCCCCTCCTAGCTCGAGAGGAGGGATCCTTTCCCTGCGTGGTCGGGAAAGAATTCCCGGCATTTCCGTCGCATCTCAAGAGGAGGCCTCTCCACAGGAAAGGCGAGAGGAACTCCAGGGTCGTGCCACCATTCCCAGAGTCCCCCAGATGCCTCAGTCCATTCCAGGGAAACCTGTTTTCCCTGTACTGCCTCGACTTTGAAAGCCGAGGATCGACTCACACCCACGGTGGCACGTGGGACAGCCCTGTGGGAAGCCTCGTGGGAAAAGCCTCGAGGGAAAGCCACAGATCCTTGATCCACGCGAATGGAAGCGCGACACTAATGCTTCAGCTCGAGAGGCAACGTGCACGTGCCTGCCCCCACTCGAGACGAGGACTGACTCCCCTGGGGAGACTCCAGAAATACACCCAAGATCCATGTCAGCACTGGAGAGGAATCCTAAGATTCCGGCACTGACTCGACACAAGGTCGTAGGCCCCGGCATCGACGGGAGAGGAATCCCGAGAGGCCCCTGAGCAACTCGCATGGGGAATGGCCTTTCCTGAGGCCACCAAAGCGGGTCCCTGAGGTCCCCATCGTAAGTCGAGAGCACCTGCCGCAACTCGAGAAAATCCAAGAGGTCTCCCCTCCAGGTGAGATGAGGCCCATTTCCGCAGAGGCGTCTCGAGGCTAATCACACCTAACCTCTGGAACTTCCAACGGGTCCTTCACACCTTGCTGCAAATCAAGAAGTTACCCGACATACCCGTCTCCACTCGAGACGAAGCACGTGAG
>NW_017192948.1:0-10041 GCF_001704415.2 Capra hircus
CCTTTGTTATTTCCAGAGGTTAGGTGTGATTAGCCTCGAGACGCCACAGCGGAAATGGGCCTCATCTCCCCTGGATCGGAGAACTCCTGGATTTTCTCGAGTTGCGGCAGGTGCTCTCGAGTTACGACGGGATTCAGGGACCCGCTCTGGCGGCCACAGGAAAAGCCAGTTATCATGCGTGTTGCTAGGGGGCCTCTCGTGATTCCTCTCCCGTCGATGCCGGTGCCTAAGACCTTGTGTGGAGTCGGTCCCGGTACCTGAGGATTCCTCTCCAGTGCTGACATGGATTTTGGGGTACTTCTGGAGTCTCCACAAAGGAGTCAGGCCACGTCTCGAGTGGGGGCATGAGCGTGCCCTTTCCTCCCATGCTGTAGCAGCAGTGTCATGCTTCCCTTGCGTGGACCAAGGGATCTGTGGCTTTCCCTCGAGTATTTCCCACGAGGCTTTCCCACAGGGCTGTCCCACGTGTCACGGTGGTGTGAGTCGATTCTCGGCGTGAAAGCCGAGGCAGTGCAGGGAAAACAGGTTCCTGTGGAACGGACTGAGATATCTGGGGGAGTCTTGGAATGGTGGCACGACCCTGCAGTTCCTCTCCCCTTTCCTTTGGAGAGCGCCTCCTCTTGAGATGCGATGGGAATGCCGGGAATTCTTTCCCGACCAAGCAGGGAAAGGATCCGTCCTCTCGAGCTACGAGCCAGAAACGTAGCTCCTCTGGATGTGGCCGGGACCCTCGTGCCTCCTCTTGAGTGGAGACGGGTATGTCGGGGAATTTCTTGAGTTGCAGCATGGCTGTGAAAGACTCTTTGGAAGTTCCAGAGGTCAAGTGTGCTTAGCCTCGAGACACCTCAGTGGAAACGGGCCTCATCTCGCCTGCAGGGGAGAACCTCCTGGATTTTACCGAGTTGCGGCAGGTGCTCTTGAATGACGACGGGGACCTCATGGACCCGCTCTGGTGACCTCAGGAAAGGCCAGTCCCCATGCGAGTTGCTAGAGGGCCTGTCGCTGTTCCTCTCCCATCGATGCCAGGGCCTAAGACCTTGTGTAGAGTCGGGGCCGGAACCTGAGGATTCCTCTCCAGGGCTGACATGCATCTTGGGGTACTTCTGGAGTCTCCCCAGGGGAGTCAGTCCTCGTCTCGAGTGGGGGCATGCACGTGCGCTTTCCTCCGAGCTGTAGCAGCAGTGTCACGCTTCCCGTCGCGTGGATCAAGGGATCTGTGGCTTTCCTCGAGGCTGTCCCACGAGGCTTTCCCACAAGGCTCTCCCACGTGCCACTGTGGTGTGAGCCTATCCTCGGCATGAAAGTCGAAGCAGTGCAGGGAAAACAGGATCCTCTGGAATGGACGGAGACATCTGGGGGCACTTGGAATGGTGGCACCACCCATGAGTTCCTCTCGCCTTTCCTGTGCAGCGCGCCTCCTCTTGAGATGCATTGGAAACGTTGGGAATTCTTTCCCGAGGAAGCAGGGAAGGATCCCTCATCTCGAGATTGGAGGCGGAAACGGAGCTCCTCTGGAGGAGGCCGGACCATCGTGCTTCCTCTGGAGTGGAGACGGGTATATCGGGGAACCTCCTGAGTTGTAGCAAGGTGTGTAGGACCCTTTGAAAGTTCCAGAGTTTAGGTGTGATTATTCTCGAGACGCCGCAGAGAAAATGGGCCTCATCTAGACTGGAGCAGAGAACCTCCTGGATTTTCTCGAGTTGGGGCAGGTGCTCTCAACATACGACCGTGACCTCAGGGACAGTGTAGCAGATGTATCACGCTTCCCTTCGCGGGATCAAGGGATCTGTGGCTTTCCCACGAGGCTTTCCCAAGGGCTGTCCCACGTGCCACCATGGTGTGAGTGGATCCTAGGCGTGAAAGTCGAGGCATTGCAGGGAAAACAGGTTCCTCTGAAATGGACTGAGATATCTGGGGGACTCTTGGAATGTGGCACGACCCTGGAGTTCCTCTCGCCTTCCTATTGAGAGCCCTTGCTCTTGAGAGGGCCACGGGAACGCTGAAAAATCTTTCTTGACTAAGAAGGATAGGATCCATCATCTCGAGCTACCAGGCTGAAACGGGGTTCCTCTGGATGTGGGTGGGACCCTCGTGCTTCCTCTCGAGTGGAGACGGGTATGTCGGGGGAACTTCTTGAGTTGCAGCAAGGACCCTTTTGAATTTCCAGAGTTTAGGTGTGATGAGCCTCCAGAAGCCTCAGAGGAAATGGGCCTCATCTCGCCTGGTGCAGAGAACCTCCTGGATTTTCTAGAGTTGGGCAGGGTCTCTCGAGTTACGAAAGGGACCTCAGGGACCCGCTCTGGTGGCCTCAGGAAAGGCCAGTGCCCATGGGAGTTGCAAGGGGCCTTTCGGGATTCCTCTCCCGTCAATGTCGGGGCCTAAGACCTGTGTTGAGTCGGGGCTAAACCTGAGGATTCCTCTCCACTGCTGACATGGATCTTGGGGTACTTCTGGAGTCTCTCCTGGGGAGTCAGTGCTCATCTCGTGTGGGCGCATGCACGTGCGCTTTCCTCACGAACTGTAGCAGCAGCGTCACACCTTTCCCGTCGCGGGGATCAAGGGATCTGTGGCTTTCTCTCGAGGCTTTTCCCAGGAGGCTTTCCCCACGAGGCTTTCCCACAGGGGCTGTCCCACGTGGCCACCGTGGTGAGAGTCGATCCTCGGCTTGAAAGTCGAGGCAGTGCAGGGAAAACAGGTTTCCCTGGAATGGACTGAGACATCTGGGGGGCTCTGGGAATGGTGGCACGACCCTGGAGTTCCTCTCGTCTTTCTGTGGAGAGCGCCTCCTCTTGAGATGCGACGGAAACGCCGGGAATTCTTTCCCGACCACGCAGGGGAAGGATCCCTCCTCTCGAGCTAGGAGACGGAACCGGGGCTCATCTGGATGAGGGCGGACTCTCGTGCTTCCTCTCGTGTGGAGACGGGTATGTCGGGGAACTTCTTGAGTTACAGCAAGGGTGTGAAGGACCCTTTGGAAGTTTCCAGAGGTTAGGTGTGATTAGCCTCGAGACGCCTCAGTGGAAATGGGCCTCATCTCGCCTGGAGGGGAGAACCTCCTGGATTTTCTCGAGTTGCAGCAGGTGCTCTCGACTTACGACGGGGACCTCAGGGACCCGCTCTGGTGGCCTCAGGAAAGGCCAGTCCGCATGCGAGTTGCTCGGGGGCCTCTTGGGATTCCTCTCCCGTCGACGGCCAGGGCCTAAGACTGCCGGGAGCCAGTGTGAGGAAGCCCGCCCGTGACAAGGTTATGAGGAAGGAAGCTGACATACGCAAGGCGTGCTCAGACTTCAGGGACCCCTCTGGAAATTTTTAAGCATGTACCCCAACAAAAATCTGCCGGTTTTTTGTGCTCTGCTTTTTCAACTCTTCTGACCTTTTCTGGAAAAAGTCAATTCAGGACGTTAGTCTTCAGCATTTGAAAGAGTGTTTCAAATCCAAAAACCCTCTGATGGCTTTTCTAGCCTGCCTGTAGGACTCGTACAGCTGCGCTTGTGATTGTTTGAGGCCTCCTGACCGCAGGGGGCACAGGAAGCTTAAAATATCCTAGGAATGCAGGAGCTTCCGAGGAGTCAAAATCTTTAGAATAGGACTGATTAAAAGTTTCATTTTTTGGGTCAATGCTTGCTGCCAAAATTTTCATATCCTTTATTTTTAGATATAGTTGGTATATAGAAAAACAAGTAGTAGACCTGGTATTAGCAACATTAGATCTTTGAGTTAAGTACCTTCTTTGTTATAACCCACTGCACCTTTGTTCTATAGAGATGTAACTTTAATGCTTTAAGGAGATGCAGATTAAAGAAAAACACTTCTGGGGAAACAAAATTAACATTCATTAAGGAAGAGAGCCAAAAAGTGTTAACAAACCTCTTGGCCAGAAGATAATGTAAATCACCTGAGACCTTTTGTATACAAAATGATATACAGAAAGAATCTGGGTTGCGAACACTACATAATTTTGTGTTATCCATTGATCTCCATGTTTTATCAAAAATATAAAAGGCCTTCTGAACAATAAAGGAGGAGGCCAGGGGCCGGGGGCCAATTTCTCGGACCAGCTTCTCGAACTAGTCTCTCAGCCTGGTTTCTTAGGACTCTGGCTCCCCCCGTGTCTTTCTCTCTCTTTCTTCTTCTCTACCTTTCCTTCTCTCTGCTCTTTACTTTAAACTTCAGGCTGGAATCTCCACCTGGAGTGCGGAGGCTCGCCAGGTCTACTTACTTGCCCTGGCTGTTAAGACGCCGCACGAAAGGGACCTTAAGGCGCGGCACCCTTAGATATTCAAGCGGGCGGCCGGTGGCCCAACGTAGGTGGTGCAAATTGCTTGTCTGGAATTTTATTGTCCGTCTGCGTAAACCAAGCTATTCAGCCCTCTTCCTCCACTTAATTTACTTGCTACACTATAGTTTCTTAATCTAATCTTACATTAATAAATAAACAAGTCTTGCCAGGCCAACGCCGTCCACCCTTCGAATTCCCTGGATCCACCGGGGCTGGACCCCGGCATAAGACCTTGAGTGGAGTCGGTGCTGGAACCTGAGGATTCCTCTCCAGTGCTGACATGGATCTTGGGGTACTTCTGGAGTCTCCCCAGGGGAGTCAGTCGTCGTCTCGATTGGGTGGCATGCACGTGCACTATCCTCCCGAGTTGTGGCAGCAGTGTCACGCTTCCCTTCGTGTGGATCAAGGGATCAGGGGCTTTTCCTCGAGGCCTTCCCACGAGGCTTACCCACGAGGCTTTCCCACAGGGCTGTCCCACGTGCCACCGTGGTGTGAGTCGATCCTCGGCTTGAAAGTCGAGGCAGTGCAGGGAAAACAGGATTCCCTGGAGTGGACTGAGACATCTGGGGGACTCTGGAATGTGGCACGATCCTGGAGTTCCTCTCGCCTTTCCTGTGGAGAGCGCCTCCACTTGAGATGCGACGGGAAGGCCGGGAATTCTTTCCCGACCACTCAGGGAAAGGATCCCTCCTCTCGAGCTAGGAGGCGGAAACGGGGCTCCTCTGGATGTGGGGGGGACTATCTTGATTCCTCTTTGAGTGGAGTCGGGTATGTCGGGGAACTTCTTGAGTTGCAACAAGGGTGTGAAGGACCCTTTGGAAGTTCCAGAGTTTAGGTCTGATTAGCCTCCGAGACACCTCAGCGGAAATGGGCCTCATCTCGCCTGGAGAGGAGAACCTCCTGGATTTTCTCGAGTTGCGGCAGGTGCTCTCGACTTACGACGGGGACCTCAGGGACCCGCTCTGGTGGCCTCAGGAAAGGCAGGTCCCCATGCGAATTGTTCGGGGTCCTCTCAGGGGCTTCTCGGTTTCCTCTCCCGTCGATGCCCGGGGCCTAAGACCTTGTGTGGCGTCGGTGTCGGAACTGAGGATTCCTCTCCAGTGCTGACATGGAACTTGTGGTACTTCTGCAGTCTCCCCCAGGGGAGTCAGTCCTCGTCTCAAGTGGGGGCATGCACGTGCGCTTTCCTTCCGAGCTGTAGCAGCAGTGCCGCACTTCCCTTCGCGTGGATCAAGGGATCTGTGGTTTTCCCTCGAGGCTTTCCCACGAGGCTTTCCCACGAGGCTTTCCCACAGGGCTGTCCCACGTGCCACCGTTGTGTGAGTCGATCCCCGGCTTGAAAGTCGAGGCAGTGCTGGGAAAACAGTTTTCCCTGGAATGGACTGAGACATCTGGGGGACTCTGGGAATGGTGGCACGACCCTGGAGTTCCTCTCGCCTTTCCGGATTAGAGCCCCTGCTCTTGAGATGCGACGGAATCGCCGGGAATTCTTTCCCGACCACGCAGGAAAAGGATCCCTCCTCTCGAGCTAGGAGGCGGACACGGGGCTCCTCTGGATGTGGGCGGGACTCTCGTGCTTCCTCTCGAGTGGAGTCAGGTATGTCGGGGAACTTCTTGAGTTGCAGCAAGGGTGTGAAGGACCCTTTGGAAGTTCCACAGGTTAGGTGTGATTAGCCTCGAGACGCCTCAGCGGAAATGGGCCTCATCTCGCCTGGACGGGAGAACCTCCTGGATTTTCTCGAATTGCGACAGGTGCTCTCGACTTACGAAGGGGACCTCAGGGACCCGCTCTGGTGGCCTCAGGAAAGGCCAGTACCCTTGCGAGTTGCTCGGGAGCCTCGCGGGATTCTTCTCCCGTCGATGCCGGGGCCTAAGACCTTGTGTGGAGTCTGTGCTGGAACCTGAGGATTCCTCTCCAGTGCTGACATGGATCTTGGGGTACTTCTGGAGTCTTCCCAGGGGAGTCAGTCCTCGTCTCTAGTGGGGGCATGCACGTGCGATTTCCTCCCCGAGCTGTAGCAGCCGTGTCACGCTACCCTTCGCGTGGATCAAGGGATCTGTGGCTTTCCCTCGAGGCTTTCCAGGAGGTTTTCCCATGAGGCTTTCCCACAGGGCTGTCCCACGTGCCACCGTGGTGTGAGTCGAACCTTGGCTTGAAATTCACGGCAAGTGCAGGGAAACAGGTTTCCCTGGAATGGACTGAGACATCTGGGGGACTCTGGTAATGGTGGCACGACCCTGGAGTTCCTCTTGCCTTACTTGTGAAGAGTCCCGCCTCTTGAGATGAGACGGGAACGCCGGGAATTCTTTCCCGAGCACACAGGGAATGGATCCCTCCTCTCGAGCTAGGATGCGGAAACGGGTCTCCTCTGGATGTGGGCGGGAGTCTCGTGATTCCTCTCGAGTGGAGATGGGTATGTCGGGGAACTTCTTGAGTTGCAGCAAGGGTGTGAAGGACCCTTTGGAAGTTCCAGAGTTTAGGTGTGATTAGCCTCGAGACGCCTCAGCGGAAATGGGCCTCATCTCGCCTGGAGAGGAGAACCTCCTGGATTTTCTCGAGTTGCGGCAGGTGCTCTCTACTTACGACGGGGACCTCAGGGACCCGCTCTGTTGGCCTCAGGAAAGGCCAGTCCCCATGCGAATTGTTCGGGGTCCTCTCAGGGGCTTCTCGGTTTCCTCTCCCGTCGATGCCGGGGCCTAAGATCTTGTGTGGAGTCGGTGCCGAAACTTGAGGCTTCCTCTCCAGTGCTGACATGGATCTTGGGGTACTTCTGGAGTCTCCACCGGGGATTCAGTCCTCGTCTCGACTTAGGTCATGCACCTGCACTTTCCTCCCGAGCTGAAGCAGCAGTGTCATGCTTCCCTTCGCGTGGATGAGGAAATCTGTGGCTTTCACTCGACGTTTTCGCAGGAGGCTTTCCCCACGAGGCTTTCCCACAGGGCTGTCCCACGTGCCACCGTGGTGAGAGTCGATCCTCGGCTTGAAAGTCGAGGCAGTGGAGGGAAAACAGGTTTCCCTGGAATGGACTGAGACATCTGGGGGACTCTGGGAATGGTGGCACGACCCTGGAGTTCCTCTCGTCTTTCCTGTGGAGAGCGCCTCCTCTTGAGATGCGACGGAAACGCCGGGAATTCTTTCCCGACCACGCAGGGGAAGGATCCCTCCTCTCGAGCTAGGAGACGGAAACGGGGCTCATCTGGATGAGGGCGGACTCTCGTGCTTCCTCTCGTGTGGAGACGGGTATGTCGGGGAACTTCTTGAGTTACAGCAAGGGTGTGAAGGACCCTTTGGAAGTTCCAGAGGTTAGGTGTGATTAGCCTCCAGACGCCTCAGCGGAAATGGGCCTCATCTCGACTGGAGGGAAGAACCTCCTGGATATTCTCGAGTTGCAGCAGGTGCTCTCGACTTACGACGGGGACCTCAGGGACCCACTCTGGTGGCCTCAGGAAAGGCCCGTCCGCATGCGAGTTGCTCGGGGCCTCTCGGGATTCCTCTTCCGTCGATGCCGGGGCCTGAGACTGCCGGGAGCCAGTGTGAGGAAGCCCGCCCTTGACAAGTTTATGAGGAAGGAAGCTGACATAGGCAAGGCGTGCTCAGACTTCATGGACCCCTCTGGAAATTTTTAAGCATGTACCCCAACAAAAATCTGCCGGTTTTTGTGCTCTGCTTTTTCACTCTTCTGACCTTTTCTGGAAAAAGTCAATTCAGGGCGTTAGTCTTCTGCATTTGAAAGAGTGTTTCAATCCAAAAACCCTCTGATGGCTTTCTAGCCTGCCTTTAGGACTCGTACAGCTGCGCTTGTGATTGTTTGAGGCCTCCTGACCGCAGGGGGCACAGAAAGCTTAAAACATCCTAGGAATGCAGGAGCTTCCGAGGAGTCAAAATCTTTAGAATAGGACTGATTAAAAGTTTCATTTTTTGGGTCAATGCTTGCTGCCAAATTTTCATATCCTTTATTTTTAGATATAGTTGGTATACAGAAAAACAAGTAGTAGACCTGGTATTAGCAACATTAGATCTTTGAGTTAAGTACCTTCTTTGTTATAACCCACTGCACCTTTGTTCTATAGAGATGTAACTTTAATGCTTTAAGGAGATGCAGATTAAAGAAAAACACTTCTGGGGAAACAAAATTAACATTCATTAAAGAAGAGAGCCAAAAAGTGTTAACAAGCCTCTTGGCCAGAAGATAATGTAAATCACCTGAGACCTTTTGTATACAAAATGATATACAGAAAGAATCTGGGTTGCGAACACTACATAATTTTGTGTTATCCATTGATCTCCATGTTTTATCAAAAGTATAAAAGGCCTTCTGAACAATAAAGGAGGAGGCCAGGGCCGAGGGCCAATTTCTCGGACCAGCTTCTCGAACTAGTCTCTCAGCCTGCTTTCTTGGGACTCTGGCTCCCCCCGTGTCTTTCTCTCTCTTTCTTCTTCTCTACCTTTCCTTCTCTCTGCTCTTTACTTTAACTTCAGGCTGAATCTCCACCTGGAGTGCGGAGGCTCGCCAGGTCTACTTACTTGCCCTGGCTGTTAAGACCCGCACGAAAGGGAGCTTAAGGCGAGGCACCCTTAGATATTCAAGCGGGCGCCGGTGGCCCAACGTAGGTGGTGCAAATTCCTAGTCTGGAATTTTATTGGCCGTCCGCGTAAACCAAGCTATTCAGCCCTCTTTCTCCACTTAATCTTCTTGCTACAGTATAGTTTCCTAATCTAATCTTACATTAATAAATAAACAAGTCTTTTCCACGCCAACGCCGTCCATGCTTCCAATTCCTGGATCCACCGGTGCTGGGCCCCGGCATACGACCTTGAGTGGAGTCGGTGCCGGAACCTGAGGATTCCTCTCCAGTGCTGACATGGATCTTGGGGTACTTCCTGAGTCTCCCCAGGGGAGTCAGTCCTTGTCTCGAGTGGGGTCATGCACGTGCGCTTTCCTCCCGAGCTGTAGCAGCAGTGTCAGGCTTCCCTTCGTGTGGATCAAGGATCTGTGGCTTTCCCACGAGGCTTTCCCACAGGGGTGTTCCACGTGCCACCGTGGTGAGAGTCGATCCTCGGCTTGAAAATCGAGGCAGTGCAGGGAAAACAGGTTTCTCTAAATGGACTGAGATATCTGGGGGACTCTGGCAATGGTGGCACGACCCTGGAGTTCCTCTCGCCTTTCCTCTGGAGAGCGCCTCCTCTTGAGATGCGACCGGAACACCGGGAATTCTTTCCCGACCACGCAGGGAAAGATTCCTCCTCTCTAGCTAGGAGGCGGAAACAGCGCTCCTCTGGATGAGGGAGGGACTCTCGTGATACCTCTCGTGTGGAGACGCGTATGTCGGGGAACTTCTTGAGTTGCAGCAAGGGTGTGAAGGACCTTTCGAAGTTCCAGAGGTTAGGTGTGATTAGCCTCGAGACGCCTCCGCGTAAATGGGCCTCATCTCGCCTTGCAGGGGAGAACCTCCTGGATATTCTCGAGTTGCGGCAGGTGCCTCCCAACTTACGACGGGGACCTCACGGACCCGCTCTGGTGGCCTCAGGAAAGGCCAGTCCCCATGCGAGTTGCTCGGGGTCCTCTCGGATGTCTCTCCCATCGATGCCGGCGGCCTAAGATCTTGTGTGGAGCCATTGGCGGTAACCTGAGGATTCCTCTCCAGTGCTGACATGGATCTTGGGGTACTTCAGGAGTATCCCCAGGGGAGTCAGTCCTCGTCTCAAGTGGGGCATGCACGTGCGCTTCCTCCCCAGCTGTTGCAGCAGTGTCACGCTTCCC
>NW_017192949.1:0-10041 GCF_001704415.2 Capra hircus
TGGCTTTCCCTCGAGGCTTTCCTGAAGGCTTTTTCACGAGGCTTTCCCACAATGTGTCCCACGTGCCACCGTGGTGAGTCGATCCTCGCTTGAAAGTCGAGACAGTGCAGAGAAAACGTTTCCCTGGAATGGACTGGAGACATCTGGGGGACTCTGGGAATGGTGGCACGACCCTGGAGTTCCTCTCGCCTTTCCTGTGGAGAGCGTCCACTTGAGATGCGACGGGAATACCGGGAATTTTTCCCTACCACGCAGGGAAAGGATCCTCCTCTCGAGCTAGGAGGCGGAAACGGGGCTCCTCTGGATATGGCGGAACTATGGTGCTTCCTCTCGAGTGGAGTCGGGTATGTCGGTGAACTTCTTGAGTTGCAGCAAGGGTGTGAAGGACCCTTTGGAAGTTCCAGAGGTTAGGTGTGATTAGCCTCGAGACGCCTTAGCGGAAATGGGCCTCATCTCGCCTGCAGGGGAGAACCTCCTGGATTTTCTCGAGTTGCGGCAGGTGCTCTCGACTTACGACGGGGACCTCAGGGACCCGCTCTCGTGGCCTCAGTAAAGGCAAGTCCCCATGCGAGTTGCACGGGGGCCACTCGGGATTCCTCTCCCCGTCGATGCCGGGGACTAAGACCTTGTGTGGAGTCGGTGCCGGAACCTGAGGTTTCCTCTCCAGTGCTGATATGGATCTTGGGGTACGTCTGGAGTCTCCCAAGGGGAGTCAGTCCTCGTCTCTAGTGGGGGCCTGCACGTGCGCTTTCCTCTCGAGCTGTAGCAGCAGTGTCACTCTTCCCTTCGCATATATCAAGGGATCTGTGGCTTTCCCTCGAGGCTTTCCACGAGGCGTTCCCACGAGGCTTTCCCACAGGGCTATCCCACGTGCCACCGTCGTGTGAGTCGATCCTCGGCTTGAAAGTCGAGGCAGTGCAGGGAAAACAGGTTTCCCTGGAATGGACTGAGACATCTGGGGGACTCTGGAATGGTGGCACGACCCTGGAGGTCCTCTTGCCTTTCCTGTGGAGAGCGCCTCCTCTTGAGATGCGAAGGGAACGCCGGGAATTCTTTCCCGACGCCAGGGACAGGATCATTTCTCTCGAGCAATAGTAGGAAACGGGGCTCCTCTGGATGTGGGCAGAACTCTCGTGCTTCCTCTCGAGTGGAGACGGGTATGTCAGGGAACTTCTTGAGTTGCAGGAAGGGTGTGAAGGACCCTTTGGAAGTTCCAGATGTTAGGTGTGATTAGACTCTAGACGCCTGAGCGGAAATGGGCCTCATCTCGCCTGGAGGGGAGAACCTCCTGGATTTTCTCGAGTTGCGGCAGGTGCTCTCGACTTACGTCGGGGACCTGAGGGACCCGCTCTGGTGGACTCAGGAAAGGCCAATCCCCATGAGAGTTGTTCGGGGCCTATCAGGATTCCTCTCCCCTCGATGCAGGGGCATAAGATCTTGTGTGGAGTCGGTGCCGGAACCTGAGCATTCCTCTCCAGTGCTGACATGGATCTTGGGGTACTTCTGGAGTCTCCCCAGGGGAGTCAGTGCTCGTCTCTAGTGGGGGCATGCATGTGCGCTTTCCTCCCGAGCTGTAGCAGCAGTGTCACACTTCCCTTCGCGTGGATCAAGGGATCAGGGGCTTTCCCTCGAGGCTTTCCGATGAGGCTTTCCCACGAGGCTTTCCCACAGGGCTGTCCCACGTGCCACCGTGGTGTGAGTCGATCCTCGGCTTGAACGTCGAGGCAGTGCAGGGAAAAGAGGTTTCCCTGGAATGGACTGAGACATCTGGGGGACTCTGGAAATGGTGGCACGACCCTGGAGTTCCTCTCGCCTTTCCTGTGGAGAGCGCCTCCTCTTGAGATGCGACGAGAACGCCGGGAATTCTTTCCCGAACACGCAGGGAAAGGATCCCTCCTCTCGAGCTATGAGGAGGAAACGGGGCTCCTCTGGATGTGGGTGGGACTCTCGTGCTTCCTCTGGAGTGGAGACGGGTGTCGGGGAACTTCTTGAGTTGCAGCAAGGGTGTGAAGGACCCTTTGGAAGTTCCAGAGGTTAGGTGTGATTAGACACGAGACGCCTCAGCGGAAATGGGCCTCATCTCGCCTGGAGGGGAGAACCTCCTGAATTTCCTCGAGTTGCGGCAGGTGCTCTCGCCTTATGATGGGGACCTCCGGGACCCGCTCTGGTGGCCTCAGGAAAGGCCAGTCCCCATGCGAGTTGTTCGGGGCCTCTCGGGATTCCTCTCCTTTCGATGCCGGGGCCTAAGACCTTGTGTGGAGACGGTGCCGGAACCTGAGGATTAATCTCCAGTGCCGACATGGATCTTGGGGTATTTCTGGAGTCTCCCCAGGGGAGTCAGTCCTCGTCTCCAGTGGGGGTGCACGTGCGCTTTCCTCCCGAGGTGTAGCAGCAGTGTCACGCTTCCATAGGCGTGGATCAAGGGATCTGTGACTTTCGCTTGAGGCTTTCCCACGAGCATTTCCCGAGGCTGTCACACAGGGCTGTCCCACGTGCCAACGTGGTGTGAGTCGATCCTCGGCTTGAAAGTCGAGGCAGTGCAGGGAAAAGCAGGTTTCCCTGGAATGGACTGAGATCATCTGGGGGACTCATGGGAATGGTGGCACGACCCTGGAATTCCTCTCGCCTTTCCTGTGGAGAGCGCCTCCTCTTGAGATGCAGACGGAAACGCCGGGAATTCTTTCCCGATCATCGCAGGGAAAGGATCCCTCCTCTCGAGCTAGGAGGCGGAAACGGGGCTCCTCTGGATGTGGGCGGGACTCTCGTGCTTCCTCTCGAGTGGAGACGGGTATGTCGGGGAACTTCTTGAGTTGCAGCAATGGGTTGTGAAGGACCCTTTGGAACTTCCAGAGGTTAGGTGTGATTGAGCCTCGAGACGCCTGCAGCGGAAATGGGCCTCATCTCGCCTGGAGGGGAGAACCTCCTGGATTTTCTCGAGTTGCGGCAGGTGCTCTTCGACTTACGACGGGGACCTCAGGGACCCGCTCTGGTGGCCTCAGGAAAGGCCAGTCCCATGCGAGTTTGCTCAGGGGACCTCTCTGGGATTCCTCTCCCGTCGATGCCGGGGCCTAAGATCTTGTGTGCAGTCGGTGTGGCAACCTGAGGATTCCTCTCCAGTGCTGACATGGATCTTGGGGTACCTCTGGAGTCTCCCAGGGGAGATCAGTCCTCGTCTCGAGTGGGGGCATGCACGTGCGCTTTCCTCCCGAGCTGTAGCAGCAGTGTCACGCTTCCCTTCGCATGGATCAAGGGATCTGTGGCTTTCCCCGAGGCTTTCCCACGAGGCTTTCCACGAGGCTTTCCCACAGGGCTGTCCCACGTGCCACCGTGGTGTGAGTCGATCCTCGGCTTGAAAGTCGAGGCAGTGCAGGGAAAACAGGTTTCCCTGGAATGGACTGAGACATCTGGGGGACTCTGGGAATGGTGGCACGACCCTGGAGTTCCTCTCGCCTTTCCTGTGGAGAGCGCCTCCTCTTGAGATGCGACGGGAACGCCGGGAATTCTTTCCCCACCACGCAGGGAAAGGATCCCTCCTCTCGAGCTAGGAGGCGGAAACGGGGCCTCCTCTGGATGTGGCGGAACTCTCGTGCTTCCTCTCGAGTGGAGACGGGTATGTCGGGGAACTTCTTGAGTTGCAGCAAGGGTGTGAAGGACCCTTTGGAAGTTCCAGATGTTAGGTGTGATTAGCCTACGAGACGCCTAAGCAGCGAAATGGGCCTCATCTCGCCTGGAGGGGAGAACCTCCTCGATTTTCTCGAGTTGCGGCAGGTGCTTCTCGACTTACGACGGGGACCTCAGGGACCCGCTCTGGATGGCCTCAGGAAAGGCCAGTCCCCATGCGAGTTGCTCGGGGGCCTCTCGGGATTCCTCTCCCGTCGATGCCGGGGCTAAGATCTTGTGTGGAGTCGGTGCCGGAACCTGAGGCATTCCTCTCCAGTGCTGAGATGGATCTTGGGGTAGCTTCTGGAGTCTACCCAGGGGAGTCAGTCCTCGTCTCGAGTGGGGGCATGCACGTGCGCTTTCCTTCCGAGCTGTAGCAGACAGTGTCGCGCTTCCCTTCGCGTGGATCAAGGGATCTGTGGCGTTCCCTCGAGGCTTACCCTAGAGGCTTTCCACGAGGCTTTCCCACAGGGCTGTCCCACGTGCCACCGTTGTGTGAGTTGATCCTCGGCTTGAAAGTCAGGGCAGTGCAGGGAAAACAGGTTTCCCTGGAATGGACTGAGACATCTGGGGGACTCTGGGAATGGTGGCAGGACCCTGGAGTTCTTCTTGCCTTTCCTGTGGAGAGCGCCTCCTCTTGAGATGCGACGGGAACGCCGGGAATTCTTTCCAAACCACGCAGGGAAAGGATCCCTCCTCTCGAGCTAGGAGGCGGAATCGGGGCTCCTCTGGATATGGGCGGGACTCTCGTGCTTCCTCTCGAGCGGAGACGGGTATATCGGGGAACTTCTTGAGTTGCAGCAAGGGTGTGAAGGACCCTTTGGAAGTTCCACAGGTTAGTTGTGATTAGCCTCGGACGCCTCAGCGGAAATGGGCCTCATCTCGCCTGGACGGCAGATTTCCTGGATTTTCTCGAGTTTTGGAAGTGCTCTCGACTTACGATGGGGGGACCCGCTCTGGTGGCCTCAGGAAAGGCCAGTCCCCATGCGAGTTGCTCGGGGGCCTCTCGGGATTCCTCTCCCGTCGATGCCGGGGACTAACACCTTGTGTGGAGTCAGTACCGGAACCTGAGGATTCCTCTCCAGTGCTGTCATGGATCTTGGGGTACTTCTGGAGTCTCCCCAGGTGAGTCAGTCCACGTCTCGAGTGGGGGCATACAGGTGCGCTTTCCTCCTGAGCTGTAGCAGCAGTGTCACTCTTCCCTTCGCGTGGATCAAATGATCTGTGGCTTTCCCCTCGAGGCTTTCCCACAGGGCTGTCCGACGTGCCACCGTGTTGTGAGTCGATCCTCGGCTTGAAATTCGAGGCAGTGCAGGGAAAACAGGTTCCCTGGAATGGACTGAGTCATCTGGGGGACTCTGGGAATGGTGGCACGACCCTGGAGTTCCTCTCGCCTTTCCTGTGGAGAGTGCATCCTCTTGAGATGCGACGGGAACGCCGGGAATTCTTTCCCGACCACGCAGGGAAAGGATCCCTCCTATCGAGGTATGAGGCGGAAACGGGGTTCCTCTGGATGTGGGCGGGACTCTCGTGCTTCCTTTCCAGTGGAGACGGGTATGTCGGGAAACTTCTTGAGTTGCAGCAAGGGTGTGAAGGACCCTTTGGAAGTTCTAGAGGCTCGGTGTTATTAGCCTCGAGACGCCTCAACAGAAATGGGCCTCATCTCGCCTGGAGGGGAACCTCCTGGATTTTCTCGAGATGCGGCAGGTGCTCTCGACTTAAGACGGGGACCTCAGGGACGCATTCTGGTGGCCTCAGGAAAGGCCATTCCCCATGCGAGTTTCTCCGGGGCATCACGGGATTCCTGTCCAGTCGATGCCGGGGCCTAGGACCTTGTGTGGAGTCGGTGCCTGCTCCTGAGGCTTCCTCTCCAGTACTGACATGAACCTTGGGGTACTTCTGGAGTCTCCCCAGGGGAGTCGGTCCTTGTCTCGAGTGGGGGCTTGCACGTGCGCTTTCCGCCCGAGCTGCAGCAGCAGTGTCACGCTTCCATTCGCGTGGATCAAGAGATCAGTGGCTTTCCTTCGAGGCTTTCCCACGAGGCTTTCCCATGAGGCTTTCCCACATGGCTGTCCCACGTGCCACCGTGGTGTGAGTCGATCCTCGGCTTGAAAGTCGAGGCAGTGCAGGGAAAACAGGTTTCCCTGGAATGGACTGAGACATCTGGGGGACTCGGGGAATGGTGGCACGACCCTGGAGTTCCTCTCGCCTTTCCTGTGGAGAGCGCCTGCTCATGAGTTGCGACGGGAACGCCGGGAATTCTTTCCCGAACACGCAGTGAAAGGATCCCTTCTCTCGAGCTAGGAGGCGGAAACGGGGCTCCTCTGGATGAGGGCGGGTCTCTCGTGCTTCCTGTCGAGTGGAGACGGGTATGTCGGGGAACTTCTTGAGTTGCAGCAAGGGTGTGAAGGACCCTTTGGAAGTTCCAGAGGTTAGGTGTGATTAGCCTCGAGACGCCTCAGCGGAAATGGGCCTCATCTCGTCCTGGAGGGGAGAACCTCCTGGATTTTCTCGAGTTGCAGCAGGTGCTCTCGACTTACGACGGGGACCTCAGGGACCCGCTGTGCTGGCCTCAGGGAAGGCCAGGGCCCATGCGAGTAGCTCGGGGGCCTCTCAGGATTCCTCTCCCGTCGATGCCGGGGCCTAAGACCTTGTGTGGACTCGGTGCCGGAACCTGAGGATTCCTCTCCAGTGCTGACATGGATCTTGAGTTACTTCTGGAGTCTTCCCAGGGGAGTCAGTCCTCGTCTCGAGTGGGGGCATGCACGGGCGCTTTCCTCTCCAACTGTAGCAGCAGTGTCACACTTCCCTTCGCGTGGATCAAGGTATCTGTGGCTTTCCCTCGAGGCTTTCCCACGAGGCTTTTCACGAGGCTTTCCCACAGGGTTGTCCCACGTGCCACCGTGGTGTGAGTCGATCCTCATCTTGAAGGTCGAGGCAGTGCAGGAGAAACAGGTTGCCCTGGAATGTACTGAGACATCTGGGGGACTCTGCGAATGGTGGCACGACCCTGGAGTTCCTCTCGCCTTTCTTGTGGAGAGCGCCTCCTCTTGAGATGCGACGGTAACGCCGGGAATTCTTTCCAGACCTCGCAGTGAAAGGATCCCACCTCTCGAGCTAGGAGGCGGAAACGGGGCTCCTCTGGATGTGGGCGGGACTCTCGTGCTTCCTCTCGAGTGGAGACGGGTATGTCGGGGAACTTCTTGAGTTGCAGCAAGGGTGTGAAGGACCCTTTGGATGTTCCAGAGGTTAGCTCTGATTAGCCTCGAGACGCCTCAGCACGAATGGGCCTCATCTCGCCTGCAGGGGAGAACCTCCTGGATTTTCTCGCGTTGCGGCATGTGCTCTTGACTTACGACGTGGACCTCATGGACTCGCTCTGGTGGCCTCAGGAAAGGCCAGTCCCCATGCGAGTTGCTCGGGGGCATCTCGGGATTCCTCTCCTGTAGATGCTGTGGATTAAGAGCTTGTGTGGATTCGGTGCCGGAACCTGAGGATTACTCTCCAGTGCTGACATGGAACTTGGGGTACTTCTGGAGTCTCCCCAGGGGAGTCAGTCCTCGTCTCGAGTGGGGGCATGCACGTGCTCTTTCCTCCCGAGCTGTAACAGCAGTGTCACGCTTTCCTTGGCGTGGATCAAGGGATCTGTGGCTTTCCCACGAGGCTTTCCCACAAGGCTTTCCCACGAGGCTTTCCCACAAGTCTTTCCCACGAGTCCAGGGTCGTGACACCATTCCCAGAGTCCCCCAGATGTCTCAGTCCATTCCAGGGAAACCTGTTTTCCCTGCACTGCCTCGACTTTCAAGCCCAGGGTCGACTTTCACCACGGTGGCACGTGGGACAGCCCTGTGGGAAAGCCTCGTGGGAAAGTCTCATGGGAAAGCCTCGAGGGAAAGCCACAGATCCCTTGAACCAGGCGAAGGGAAGAGTGACACTGCTGCTACAGCTCGGGAGTAAAGCACACGTGCATGCCCCGACTCGAGACGAGGACTGACTCCCGTGGGGAGACTCCAGAAGTACCCCAAGATCCATATCAGCACTGGAGAGGAATCCTCTGGTTCTGGCACCGACTCCAAACAAGGTCTTAGGACCCGTCATCGACGGGAGAGGAATCCTGAGAGGCCACCGTGCAACTCGCATGGGTACTGGCATTTCCTCAGGCCAACAGAGCGGTTCCCTGAGGTCCCCGTCATAGGTCGAGAGCACCTGCGGCAACTTGAGAAAATCCAGGTGGTTGTCCCTTCCAGGAGAGATGGGCCGATTTCCGCTGGGGCGTCTCGAGGCTAATCACACTTAAGCTCTGGAATTTCCAAAGAGTCCTTCACACCCTTGCTGCAACTCAAGAAGTTCCCCCACATACCCGTCTCCACTCGAGAGGAGGCACGAGAGTCCCGCCCACATCCAGAGGAGCCCCGTTTCCGTCTCATAGCTCGAGAGGAGGGATCCTTTCCCAGCGTGATAACGAAAGAATTCTCGGGAGTCACTCTCCACAGGAAAGGCGAGAGGAACTCCCTGTCATGCCACCATTCCCAGAGTCCCCCAGATGTCTCAGTCAATTCCAGGAAATCCTATTTTCCCTGCACTGCCTCGACTTTCAAGCCGAGGATCAACTCACACCATGGTGGTACGTGGGACAGCCCTGTGGGAAAGCCTCGAGGGATAGCCTCGTGGGAAAGCCTCGTGGGAAAGCCTCCTGGGAAAGCCTCAATGGAAAGCCACAGATCCCTTGATCCACGCGAAGGGAAGTGCCAAACAGCTGCCACAGCTAGGGAGGAAAGCGCACGTGCATACCCCTCTCGAGACGAGGACTGACTCCCCTGGGGTGACTCCAGAAGTACCCCAAGATCCATGTCAGCACTGGAGAGGAATCCTCAGGTTCTGGAACCGACTTCACACTAGGTCTTAGGCCCCGGCATCGACGGGAGAGGAATCCCGAGAGGCCCCCGAGCAACTCGCATGTGGACTGGCCTTTCCTGAGGCCACCAGAGCGGGTCCCTGAGGTCCCCGACGTAAGTCGAGAGCACCTGCCGCACCTCGAGAAAATCCAGGAGGTTCTACCCTCCAGGCTAGATGAGGCCCATTTCCGCTGAGGCGTCTCGAGACTAATCACACCTAACCTCTGGAACTTCCAACGGGTCCTTCACACCCTTGCTGCAACTCAAGAAGTTCCCTGACATACCCGTCTCCACTCGAGAGGAAGCACGAGAGTCCAGCCCACATCCAGAGGAGCACCGTTTCCGCCTCCTAGCTCGAGAGGAGGGATCCTTTCCCTGCGTGGTCGGGAAAGAATTTCCGGCGTTCCCGTCGCATTTCAATCGGACGCGCAATCCAAGGGAAAGGCGAGAGGAACTCCAGGGTCCTGCCACCATTCCCAGAGTCCCCCAGATGTCTCAGTCCGTTCCAGGGAAACCTGTTTTCCCTGCACTGCCTCGACTTTCAAGCCGAGGATCGACTCACACCCACGGTGGCACGTGGGACAGCCCTGCGGGACAGCCCTGTGGGAAAGCCTCGTGGGAAAGCCTCGAGGGAAAGCCACAGATCCCTTGACCCACGTGAAGGGAAGCGCGACACTGCTGCTACAGCTCGGAAGGAAACAGCACGTTCATGCCCCCACTGGAGACGAGGACCGACTCCATTGAGGAAACTCCAGAAGTACCCCAATATTCATGTCGGCACTGGAGAGGAATCCTCAGGTTCTGGCACCGACTACACACAAGGTCTTAGGCCCCGGCATCGACGGGAGAGGAATCCCGAGAGGGACCCCGAGCAACTCGAATGGGGACTGGCCTTTCCTGAGGCCACCAGAGCGGGTCCCTGAGGTCCCCGTCGTAAGTCGAGAGCACCTGCCGCAACTCGAGAAAATCCAGGAGGTTCTCCCCTCCAGGCGAGATGAGGCCCATTTCCGCTGAGGCGTCTCGAGGCTATTCACACCTAACCTCTGGAACTTCCAAAGGGTCCTTCACACCCTTGCTGCAACTCAAGAAGTTCCCCGACATACCCGTCTCCACTCGAGAGGAAGCACGGAGAGTTCTGCCCACATCCAGAGGAGCCCCGTGTCCGCCTCCTATCTCGAGAGGAGGGATCCTTTCCCTGCTTGATCAGGAAAGAATTCCCGGCGTTCCCGTCGCATCTCAAGAGGAGGCGCTCTCCACAGGAAAGGCGAGAGGAACTCCAGGGTCGTGCCACCATTCCCAGAGTCCCCAGATATCTCAGTCCATTCCAGGGAATCCTGTTTTCCCTGCACTGCCTCGACTTTCAAGCCGAGGATCGACTCACACCAAGGTGGCACATGGGACAGCCCTGTGGGAAAGCCTCGTGGGAAAGCCTCCTGGGAATGCTCCTGGAAGCCTCGAGGGAAAGCCACAGATCCCTTGATCCACG